>NW_020290460.1:0-141250 GCF_003184545.1 Aspergillus heteromorphus CBS 117.55
AAAAATAATATTATTAACTAAAAAAAGTAGATTTTATACTTGAAATATTTATTAATTATAAAAATCTTAAATATTTTGTAATAAGCTTAAAGCTATTATAAAAATAAATAGAATAAATATAATAATTTATAATATTTTAGTTTTATTTTATTTATTATTTAAATATATAGAATTTTATAAATATATTTTTATAATATTTAAATTATAAAACAAATAGTAGCTAAAAATTATAAAAAATTAAATAAATTAATTTTATAATAATTATCTAATCTACTTAAGCTATAGAAGTCAGAAAATATAAAAATAAAAATTTTATTTATAAATATTAAATAGATTCTTATTTATAAATATATCTTAAATATATAGAAGATTATAGAAAGAAAGATAATAAATAATATTATTATTATAAAGAAATTATATTATAAAACTTCTTTTATAAAGCTACTAGCTACAGTATTTATAATATTAATAAAAAATTAATAAATATAAATAATTTATAAACAATTAAGAGATTTTAAAGACTTTAAGCTTTAAAAATAAATAAATAAAATTTTATAATAAAAAAATTATAAAAATCTTTTATAAAAAGTAAAATAATTATATATCTTAGATAAATATATTCTTAAGCTTTAAATATTTATACAAATTATATAATAATTTTATTATAGATTATTTTATAAAGAAAAAAATATTAATATTAATATTATAATAATTTTAATAGTTAGAGATAAATAATTTTATAAATAAATATTATTAAATTTATAAAATATATTAAAATAATAAAATAATTTATAAAAAATAATAAAAGCTGCTAGAATCTTTATTTATATTCATAAAATTTTAAGAAAAAATAATAATAAGTTTTATTATTAATCTATTTATAAGTACTAGTATTATTAAAAGCTTATAAAAGATTTTTAATAATATTCTAATAATAATAAAATAATATAATAAAATAATCTATTTTATTTTTTTATAAAAAAGTTTTAATAAAAAGAATTTTATAAAAATTTTTATTAAAAAGATTTTTTATTTATATAATATATCTGCAAAGATTATTATAAATTATAATAATATTTTTATAAAATATTTCTAATCTAATTTTATTTATATATTAATAATAAAAAAAGAGCTAAGTATAGCTTATTATTTATAAATTAATAATTAAATTAAAAAATTAAGTAATATTTTTAAATAATGATTATAAAATTATATTAATTTTAAATAGAATATCTAAATAGATTTATTATTTATTATAAAGTTTATATATAATAATATCTTATAGAAAAAGAAAGATAAAGACTAAAGTCTTTAAATAAATTAAATATATTTAGAAAATCTATATTAAAATAAAAAAAATCTAATTGTTACTTATAAAAAACAGAAATAATTTTATAATTATAAAACATAAATAAAAAGCTTTATATTAAAAAAATTTTTTAATTATTTATAAAATATTTTTTGTAGAGTGGCTAACAGCCAGGTCAGGTCAGGTTAATTAGAGTTTTTATATCTAACCGCCAGATTATAATCAGATTAAAAAAATTTTTATATCTGATTATAATATAGCTAAAAACTAGATAATTAATTATTTTAATTATTTTTAATACTAAGATCTACTTACTATATTTTTTTAAGCTCTAGTATAATTAAGATATATTCAGATTAAATAATTATTAATCTGACTATTTTTATTATTATCTAAAAATATATAAAAAGAAGTTTTTTAAATTAAAAAAATATAACTAAAAAAAAAATTAGTATCTTCTTTATTATTATTTATTAAAAATAATAAGAAAATCCTAGTTATATTAATAAAATTTAGCTTTTTATAAAATTATTATTCTTACAGTGAGAAATATATATAAAAATATATAATTATTACTCTGTTTTAGCTATATATTTTAATTATATTATAAAATATTAGAAAAACTATATATTAATTATTAATTAAAATATTAAAAATAAATATATTATTTCTATTCTATTATTTCTTCTGGATTAGACTATTCTTAAATTTATAGATAAAATATAATTTAAAGAGCTATTAACAGAATTAAAAATAAATAGATAATTAAAAAGATTATAAATAATTAGATTATTAGAATAAAGCAGATTAAATAAATTAAATAGATTAAATAAATTAAATAAATTAAATAGATAGAATAGATAAATAGAATATTTAAATAAAATATATTAGATTTATATTATAATATTACAGCTCTTATAGAAGATTCTATAAAAACTTTTTATAAATCTTTTCTATAAATATCTATTTTCTATTCTAATTTATTATATCTTAAGCAGCTCTATTTAAAAAAAAAGATTATTTTATAATTTTAGACTTTAGATATAAATTTCTATTTACTAGATTTATTATTAAATCTATAATTAGAGACTAAATTTTATTTTATTATTATATTAAACTTTTATTTTAATCTAATATTTATTAAACAGAGTTTTCTGCTTTTATTTTTCTATATCTATTATTTATAAAATAGTTTTAGAATTATAAGTTAATTATAGTTATTTAATTTATTTTTAAAAAATATTATTAAGTCTTTTTTTTCTATTTCTCAGATCTTTATAAACTATAATAATATTTAAATTAAGATAAGCTTCTTAAATCTTGAGATTATATATATTATAAAGAATTAAAAGATTATTTTATATTTAGCTTTCTAAGAAAAGCTCTTTATTTTTTAGAATTAATAATAAAAAATAATCTTTTTTAAAGACTATATATAAACTTAAAAATTACTATTTTACTTTAATTAAAAAAAATTATTAATAATATAAAACAACTTTTAGAAAAATATATTATTTTTTAATAAAATTTTTTATATTTACTATATTATATATCTTTATATCTTATAATACTTAAAAATTAAAAACTCAGAAACTAGTTCTATAAGCTATTATCTTTATAAAAATTATAAAAAAAAATTATTATTAATTATATCTAAATAAATAATTAGTCAGATACTGAATAAAGAGTTATTATAGATATTTATCTATTTTTTTAAGATAAATTTTTTCTAATTATTATTTTGCTCTAGATTTTTATAGTTTATAATAAACAAAATTTTTAGAATTAAGTTTTATATTTTATAATTATCTATTATCTACTGTTCTAAATTATTAAATATATTTAATTTAAATAAATAATTAATTTTATTATTTTATCTCTCTATTAAAAATTAAATTTTTTTAATTAAATATAGATTAAAGAATATTTTATAAAATTATCTAAAAAAATATATATATAGCTGTTATTAAAATTTCTGAATATTAAATAAATATTAATTATAATAAATTACTAAATCAGTTTTAATTAGAAAATATTTCTTAATTTAACTAAATACTTCTTAATAAAAGATATAGACTATTATAAGATTTTACTAGATTTTTAATTAATATTTAAATCTTATATTAATAAAAATCTAGCTGTAATTATTCTATTAGTCTTATATAAATATAATCTTATCTATTAATTATTAGATATAATAATTAATAATATTAATAATAATAATATAATATTTAATATAATCTTAGCTAAACTCTAAACTTAATTTAGTTAGAGTACTTAATTTTATAATATTTTAATTAACTCTAATTTTTTAAAAATTATTTAAAATTAGTATTATATTCTCTATCTTATTTATATAATTTAATTTATAATTAATACTCTTCTGCAGAAACTTTAGATTAAGATCTTGAATAATATTATTAAATATATATAAGAGAATAATAATAGAAGTTTTAAAGTCTCTTTTAATATTTTAAGAATTTTTAAAAAAATATATTCTAAGAATTATCTATAAAAAACTAATATAAAATCTTTTTTTATAAAAAGCTTTTAAAAATCTTCTATCAGTTAGTTTATTATACTAATTCTTAATTATAGATTTAGAAAATTATATAATTTATAAATATAAATTTTTAATATTATAAGAAGTTCTTATTTATTTAATAACTTAAATCTAACTTAATCTACTATCTTCTTCTTAATTATAAAACTCACTGGAACTTAATCTATTTTATTATTTATTAAATATTTAAATTTTATTAAGTAATTAAAAGTTTTATTTAGTACTATAAGTATAATAATATTAATTATTTTTATTTTATTATAATAAAATAAAAATAAATAGAATATCTTCTTAAATTTTTATATCTCTTTTTTTTTTTTTATTTTCTATCTCTCTAAGAATAATAAGTCTATTATTTATAAAATTTATAATATCTATAATAATCTCTTTAATTATCTAAATTATTTAATTAATAGACTGAAAAGAAAGCAGATATTTTAAAAAAAAAAGATTTTTAAGAATTTATATAATATATATCAGAAGCTCTGAAAGTATTATTATTATATTTATTAAATAAAAGATTATATTTATATAATTATAATTATTCTGAACTTAATATTAAAGCTTAAAAAATTTAAGAAAGATATATAACTAAATAATAATATTAACTAATATTATAAATACTAAACTATTTTTAAAAAAATATTTTTTTTTTATTCTAGTTAAAATTTAATAATTAATATATTATTAATAATCTTCAGATTATTATTAGATCTAGATAAGATTTTTTATAATATCTCTAAATATCAGAGATTCTTATTCACAGTTAAAATATATAAAAAACTTAAAATATATCTAGATATTAAAGATATATAGTTTTTTAAAATATTTTTAATTAAACTAATATAATTTCAGATATTATAAAATATACTAATATTTTTATTTACTAAAAATTCTGCTGTAATCAGTTTTTTATTTTTTATTAGATAATTAAAAATTTTTTCTTAATTATAATTAATAATATTAGTATTAAATATTTTTTTAATAATTCTTAAAATATCTATTATTATTATCAGAATTATCTTAATTCTGATATAATTAAAGCAATTATACTTTAAATATATATTAATTATTTTATTATAAATAAGAAGTATTAAAAAATACTTAATAATCTTAATCTAGATTTAATTATTTTTATATTTAAGAAATAAAAAAAAAATAAAATAATTACTATCTTTTATATTAGTAAGAATAAAAATATAGATAATCTTAAAGATAATTTAGAAAATAGATTATTATTAGAATTAGAAGAACTAGTCTTATCTAAATCTTTGATTATTATATATACTTAGATAGAGATAGAGACCCGGTCTTTATAATTTCTATATTATTATAATTATTATTCTGAATAATATAAAAAATAAATATTTTATATCTTTTTTTATTTTTTTTTATACTAGATTTTATAAAAATCTTTTTCAGAGTATAATATATTTCTTGAGAATCTAAGATAATTAATTAAGCAGATCAAGTAGTAGACTATATCTAAAGAAATAAGAATATTATTATATTTATACTATAATTAAATATATATTATATTTTATATATTATCTATATAAGAAGTATATATATATTATAAATTAATCTATAATTATTAATCTATCTGCTATATCTGATCTTTCTGATTAGTAGATATAAATAATTATAGTAATAATTATATCTTAATCTAATTTTAACTATATAATTAAAAAATTTTTATATTTTAATCTAATTATTAGATTATAGCCAGATTAAGATTAAGATATAATAGTCAGATTAAGTCACTCTAATTTTTTGCAAAGATAAACTAGTAAGAAACTAGATTTATAAAATAAAAAATTTTATTATATCATTAAATAAATAAATTTATAAGTCTATAGACTGAAATTATTTATAAAATTATAAATATATAATATATTTTATATATTATTATTTTATAAATATTAGAGTGGCTTAATCTGACTGTTATATCTTAATCTTAATCTGGCTATAATCTAATAATTAGATTAAGATATAAAAAATTTTTAACTATATAATTAAGATTAGATTAAAATATAATTATTATTATAATTATTTATATCTGCTAATTAGAAAAATCAGATATAATAGATAGATTAATAATTCTAAATTAATTTATAATATATATATTCTTTTTATATAGATAATATATCATGAAGACATAGGAAGCGACCACACAAGGCGACGGGAAACAATAAGTTGATTCAGAGGGCAGGGGCCAGGGATTCTGATATCTGAAATAAAAAACGCGGTTATATATTCTGAAGTAATTATTATTAATATATTCTTTAACTATAACTTCTAAAATTCTATAGATTATTTAATTAGATAATATATATAAAATTATAATAAAATAATTATAAAAAAAACTATTTTTTTAATTCTTAATTACTGCTTTATCTCTTTAAGATAAAATATTTTTTTAAATACTTTAAATTTTATTATTTAAAAAAACTTAGTCAGTCTATCTACTATATTCTTCTTTAAAAAAATCTAATAAAACTTAATCTATTCTTATTTTTAGATATTTCTAATAAATTAAATATAATTATTAAGCTATTTAATAATCAGAGTATAGCTCTTCTTATAAACTAGATTAATAATATTCTAATAATTTATATAAACTAAAATATAATTAGATATTAATATACTAAGTATTTTAATTAATCACTTAATTTATAAATCTTTTTTAATAATCTTTTTATATATAATTAATTTAGTTAAAATTAAGAATTTAATAATAATGTTTTATTTCTTGCTTAATTAATTAATTAATAATTTAATAAAAAAATAATAAATATCTTTATTGATTTATAATCTAAATAATTCTAATATATTATATTATATTATATCTCTATAAAATTAATATATTTCAGAGCTAAAATAAGATTATATTTATTATTCTTAAGATAATAAAAAATATTGTTTATAACTGTTATATTATATAATATTAAACTTTAATAATAATATTATAAATAAAAAATAGAATATATAATATTAGATTTTATATATATTAATAATTAATTTAGTTTATTTATTATTATTATATAATTCTTAATATTATTATTATTATATTTCTAATTTTCAGGTCTAAATCTCTACTATTTAGAATTTATAAAATAATTTTTTAATAATATTTTATCTATATTATAATATTTTAAAAGATTTTTAATATAAATATTCTAATTTATAATAATAATTTCTTTCATAGTATCTCTATTAATATTATAGCTAAGAAAATAAGTTAAAATATCTAGATATTTTATTTTAAAACTTTAATCTAAATATTTATATATCTGATTAATATTAGTCTTTATATAATCTATAATAATAAAGTTATTAATATATAATATAATTAGACTTAATTCTTAAAAATAGAAATAAAACTTTTTAATAATATTCTTAAAATTAAGTATTTACAGTTATTTATTAAAAATCTTATTTTAAAAATAATCTGCTTATTTTAAGCTATATAATATATATTTAATAAAATAAATATTATTATCTTTCTTAAATCTAATTAATTATTTTATATAAATAAGTCTATTATTAATAGCTATATATAAATATATAATAGTTATATTAACTTACTTTTATTTAAGTTTTTTAATAATAATCTTTATAAATCTTATTTTTATAGTAATATTAAAGATTATAGATATATATATAATATTATAGTTTTTATCTATTTATTAATAATTATTATAGATTATTTAATAAGCTTTAAAATAATTAATATATCTATTTTTATTAATCTTTATTATATAAATTTATTTATCTAGAATTATATAAATATCTTTATATATTAAATAAAATATAATCTTAAATATTTATATTTTTTATAGATTTTATAATTTCTCTAGTATAGTCTTCTGTCAGTAATTTATATATAATAATAATATTACTGATTTATATATCTTAGAAATAGATATATTTATTATATATATCTATATATTAGAGACTGCAAGAATTATTTTATCTTTTAAATAAATTAAGAATTTATTTTTAATCTTATAATTTAAAATTTATATTAATTATATTATTTTTTATTTTTTTTTAATAATATACTTTAATAATACTGTGATCTTATTGCCCTGAATAATAATAAAGATATTATTTTTAATTATATTAAAATTATTAATTAAATCTAATTAATCTATTAGCTTGCTGATACTTGATAATTCTACTTAGTATAAATAATATAGAATATCTATAATTTATATAATATATATATTATTAAATAAGAATCTTATATACTTATTCCAAGTATTTTCTCTTAATTAAAAATTATATACTCTCTTTGACTGCAGAATAATATTATTATTAAAATAAGAATATTTAATAATAATTTAATTAATATTATAAAATAGATATATTTTTTAGGATATTAAGAGATCTTAAATTATAATAATTCTTACTAAGATCTGCTGTAATTAATCTTTATTAATATTATAATTAGTAAAATTATTAAAAAAATTATAAAGATATTTTTCTGATCTTTAATATTCTTATAAATAGAAGAAAAAATAAGTCTAATAAAAGACTGAATAATATTATTATCTTTCTTAGTTTATTAAGAGTCTTTTAGATAGAATATAATTAATTAGATAAGATATAATTTCAGAGATAATTAAGAGATTATTTAAATTCTTTTATATATTAGTAATAGATTTCTTGTCTAAGAATTCTTAATAATTATTTTATATTTAGTTATAGATAAAAAAATAGTATAATAATCAGGATTATTCTTTCTAAATCTAATAAATTATAATTAATATTCTATAGAAATTTCTGTATCAGAATCCGGATTATTCTTATTATTATAATATATTTTTATTTTATATAGCTTAATATAATATAATTAATAAATCTTATAATTTAAAGAACTTTAAATCTTTAATATATAATTATACTCTTTTTTATAATTAATTAAGTATTTTTTAATTATTTTTAGAGATATTTTTCTTATCTGTATATATATTTTCTTAAATAAATAAATATATATCTAATATCTAAAAATATATAGAAAATTAAGAATAGACTTTAAATTAAATAATCTATAATATTTATATTATTTTTATAATAAAGACTTATTAATCTTATTATTTAAATAGATTAGTTAATTAATAATTAGATTAGCAGTATTAATTATAAAAAATTATATATTCTTAGATAGATTACTGTTAATAATTATTATATAAATTATTTAATTAAAATAATTTTTATATTACTTTAAAGATCTATTAGTCTCGGATATATAATATAATATTAAAATAATATATATTAATTAGCTTCTGGCCTATTTAATAAAGAGATTAAACTTAGTATCTTTATTAAAATATTAATATTATATTTACTTGCCAGTTAGTATCTTATACTTTTTAATAAAGTATTTTAGTTTAATATTTATATTCTTAATTTTTAGAAAGCAAACTTCAGATTATTAAGTAATAAAATTAATTATAATTAAATATATATAATATTTACTATATTTTATTAGCTTTATTAGCTGAGTATTAGTAGTTTATAATATTAAGAGATTTATATCTATAATAATTAAATCTTAGCTAATAACTTATTTAGATTTTACTAACAAGTATAACTTACAGTTAGATTATATAAAATTATTAATCTTAAATTAATTAATTATTATAATAACTTTTAATTTAAAAATATTTATATATTCTAGTTATTAGTGTAGTAATATCAGATTAAGTATTATAATTAATATGATTCTTAAATTCTTATACTTATTTAACTTAATAAATAGAACTTTATATTTTTTATAAATTTTATTAATAATTTTCTGAATTCTAATACTCTGAATAATAGTATCAGAATAATCTTATATATTATATATTTTATAAGCTGAGATTCTGCTAAAAATCCCGAAATTTATATCTAGATAATAATATATAATATTATATATCTCTATCTGTTCTCTGTAGCTATTATTAAAATAAAGAAAAATTATATTATAATCTAGAGTATAATTTATTATATTATTAAAGATATTAAATTAATATAAAATCTTATTTAATTAATAAAGAGTATAATTAATAAAATAGTTATAATTAGAGATAATATAATAATTAATTTTTAAATCTTAAATCTATTAATTTTTTATATTCAGGATTCTTATATTAAGAGTTATAGATTAAATAAATATAATAATATTATTAATATCTTTATCTATCTTGGTATAAAGAAAGAAAAATAGATATTTTAATATACATTTTTTTTTTATTATCTTCTCTGTAGAATCTAGTATAATATATTATATTAAATAATAAAAATTCTTATTATTTAATACTATTACAGAGATATTAGACTGTTTTAAAGAATTCTTATATATAATAAACTAATTTAATATAGTAGTTTACTTATTATTCTTAGATTAATATTTTTAGATATTTTATTTAGATATCTAATCTAAATCTTGTAGCTTTAAAATTAAGTAAAAATAAAAATATAATTTATAATTATTTAAAATCTTATAATATATATATTTATTATCTATTTAATTATTAAGATATTTTAATTAATATTATTAATAATTATAATTTATTATATTTTTTAAAGACTATCTCTGCTATCTGTTTTTTAATATTAATTTTATATTAATATTATTATTCTTTTTTTTCTTTAAATTAGATATCTTAGACTTAAATATTTTTATTTATAAATTAATTAAAATAACTAAAATTATAAGAATTAAAAAAATTATAATAACTATCTTCTCTGTAGTTTTAATATAAAAATAATTAAATTATTATTCTATATATATCTTTAACTTAATCTTATTTATTTCTAATCTCTAGATAATATATTAAAGTAGTATATTATTCTTAAGCTTATATAATAATATAATTATAGAAATATAGAAAAAAAATATAATATTAAAATATATAAGAACTTTTCTTAAGAAGTAAGAACTTTTCTTAAGAAGACTTTATTAAACTTTCACTTTCTTATACAAATTAAATGTAAAAGTAAGATAAAAGTGAGAGAAAGATAAGAGAAGTAAAAAATAAGAAAAAATTAAAGATTAAATAATTAAATAAGAACTTTTCTTTAATCTCTTAGAAAAACTTTACTGAACTCTCACTTTCTTATATAAATTAGATATAAAAGTGAGATGAAAGTAAGATAAAGATAAAAGAAAGATAAAAGAAAGATAAAAAAATAATAAAAAGAATCAAAGATTAGATAAATAAGAAAAAGACTAAAAGCTAATTCAACTTGATTAAAACTTATTAAAAAACTAATTAAAAACTAAGAGATCTTTTTTATTTATATTTATAGTCAATTGGCTATTAAAAGCATATAAAAACATATAAAATTATATAAAAATCATATAAAAATTATATAAAAATTATATAAAAATTATATAAATAGAACAGGGCCAAGAATAATAAAACCAGTAATTAAATAGAGACTAGAATAATTAATAAAAGTAAGATCTCTTACTCTGCTGCGGGATAGATAAAACTTGAAATTATTAGTCTATTAACTAATAGTCTAAAACAGTTAACTAATCTGAGACTATAAATTAATAAATCTTAAACAGCTAACTAACAGGTCTTAGACAGCAAACTAGCCAGTCTATCTATATTATTAATATATTCCTGCAGTTTTGATAAGATAAAATATTAAAAAAAACTAAAGTAAACAAATTACTAAAAATAGAAAATAATAATAATAGAATTTAATAAATTACTATATTTAATTATTTAATAAATTAAGTATATTTCTAATCAAGAAACTGCTTAGTCAGGCTATTTATTTATATTTTATTAATAGATATTTATTAAATATTAATTATTTTATTCAGAACTTCTTGCCTTAGCTAATAATTAATAATATTAATATATTTCAGACTAGTCCAGAATAAGAAATTCTTATTAGTAAGAATTTTAATTATTTAATAATTATTAAATAATATAAAGAAGTATTGATTAGAATTAAATTCTATTTATTTAAAAAATCTTTTTTATTAAAAAAATTATTTAGCTGCAGTAGTTAGAACTAATAATTCAGCTTTAATAATTAAAAGAATTATATAATACTATTTCTTGCTTAGCTAATTAATAGAGCTATTAAATAAATAAATAATATATCTTATTAAACTAGTATAATCTTAATTATCAGCAAAACTAGTATTACTGGCTATATAAAATAAAATAAAGCTAGAACTAAATTTAATAATCAAGTTTTTTATTTCTTTTAAATAAAAGATTAAATAATTCATAGTCTTGAGATATTTAGGACTTGGATTAATCAGATATTCTAAAATTAACTAATATAATTTAATAATATCAGATTTAGTTTAAACTATAGAATATAAAACTGATTCTATTTTCTGCTGAAATTTATAAATTTAATTAATAATAATCTAATAAAATAGATTCTTTACTAATTTCTTGTTTAGAAGTAAGAATTTAGGGCTTTTTCTTTGCCCTAAATTAAACTTATTAATAATCTTATTAATATAGTTTGATTATTAAATCTATAACTTTCTATTTAAGTAATTATATAAGATTTAAATATTAAGAAATAAATTAATCTCTTCAAGATCTTTGAATTTAAATAATATTATTAATTCTTGCTTAAATTTATTAAATTTTTAATAATTTGATTTATAAAATATATAAATTATATTATTTATAAAAATTATTAAAATTATAAATTTATTAATAAAAATATATTAATCTTTCTGAATAGACTTAAGTTCTAGAATTATTAATCTCTATTTCAGAGTATTTTATCAAAAAAATAATAAATATCTTAATCTATATAAGACTTTTTATAATAGAAAAACTGTTTATTTATTTTCTAATTCAGAAATTAGATTTATATAGATTTTTTTCTTAATAAAATTATTAAAAAAGGCAATAATTATATTTAATTAATTAATTTCCAGATCAAACACAGTAATTAGAGCTAAAAGAATTTATATAAATCTGGCCGCAAGAATACTAGTATATATTTCTAATTAATCAGATATCTGTAAATTATCTTTAATATAAATTCAGACTTTAAAATCAGTCAGATAATTAGTTTTATTAAATTTATATAAAAATATCTATTTTAATAATAATACTTCAGCTCTATTAGTTTTATAAATTAAATATATATTCTAAATATTTAGGGCTTTTAATTAATTAATTTCAGTTTTGATAGTCTGAGTAAATTAACTTAAAAATATATAATTTTTTATTTCTCACTAGTTAATAAGCAGAGATAAAAGTAATAAAAAATTAATATAAAAAATTTTATTTTTATTAATATAATTAATTATTATTTAAATAACTTAGAGAGTAAGCCTAGTTTTTTTAGAATTAGAATTAAATAATTCTGAGCGGGTCTGTTTCAGATCTCTGATTAATTTAATATCTAAGAACTTAATTTTATTAATCAGCTTATTAATATTTAAATTATTAATAAGAATCTGAGATAATAAAAAAAATAAATCAAACAGTAAAAATAATAAATCTTCTATAATTATATTATTATTTTATAAAATATTTAACTAATTATTTAAGACTATTAACTGGCTTGATTCAGCAGCTAACTAATCTAAGATTATTAACTAATCTTATTTTAATTAATTGCCTGATAAAGATTTAGATGTTTATTTTAATATTTCTGAATTAGAAAGATTTTTATTTATATTAGATTTTTTAAATTCTTCAGAAATAGAGATATCTGATTATTCTAATTAAATAGAATTAACTAATTCAGTTATTTTTTATTTTATTAATAGATTTTCTAATTCAGTATATTATTTATAATTAAAATTTTTATTAAAAATAATATTATAAGCCGAAATTATTCTTTTAAGAATAGATACTTAGATTTATTAAATATTAGTTATCTAATAATTAATTAGATAATTAATTAGAGCTCTGGATTTTAGTTTATTTTTTTTGAGCAAGTTACTGATTCAGATATAAATATATAATTTATACTTTCTTAAACAGAAAATATCTAGTTTTTTAAATAATTATAAAAGACTTTTTTAAATAATTTTATATAGTATTTTCTAATTTAGTTATTTATTTAATATTCTGTTTAGAAAAAAAATAGCCAAATTTATTATTTTAAATTATAAAAATATAGAAAGTCCTGAATTAATTAATAAACTTCTTATTTTAAAAATAATTAGAGCTCTGAATCTTTCTGTATATAAATTTTACTCTAACTAATAAATTAGTAAATAACTAATTAGTAGATTTTTAATACTAGTCTAGATTAGAAAAATATCAAGATTCTGATTCTGATTAGAATAAAATCTCTTGGATATTATCTTAAATTAATTAATAATTAATTAAATTATATTAATAATTAATTCTGAAATATCTGATTTAAAAGTTAGGGCTTGCTCTAGATAAAATTTTAAATAAAAATAATAAAAATAACTAATATATCTCTGTTTATTAATTTTATTTATTATATAAATCAAATTCTAATAAATTAATTTAAATACCTGACTTTTTTTCTTAAATTTTTATCTTAAAATTTATCTTTCTAATTGGCTAATTTTATATATAAAATATTTTTTATTTTAGCTTAATTTATCTGAGCTAGTCTGTTTTAATAAATTAGTAATATTAATTCTCTGAATTAAATTACTTAGATAATTTAGAACTTTTTTATTAGAATACTCTAATTTTTTATATTATTCTTTAATTATTTTAGATATTATATATTAATATTCTGAGAGTTTGATTGGCTTAAGACTATGAACTAATAAGTCTGAGATAGCCAACTAGCTTGTCTTAATAATAATAATTATAATAAAACTAGATTTTTGTTTTTATTAAATATAGTATATTTTTTTAATTTTCTTAATTTAATATAGTAGAATTCTATCTGCTTGTTTAAAAAATTTATCTTTTCTATTTAAAAATAATCTCTTTTTGTCAGCTTTTGCAGCTAAGAAAATATTTATATAAAATTAAGAAATATAAGCTACTTCTTTAAGTTTAAAATATAGATCTTTTTTATTTAGATAAGTAAAATAAAAAATAACTATTTTATAGTCTTAAATAACTGAGATAATATCTTCTATTCTTACTAATTTACTTTTATTTATAATAGAAGTATAATTAATAAAAAAATTTAAAAAATTATAGATATAATTATCTGAAGCAGTATTAAAAGTCTATTAAAATAAATAAAATATTAATAATTATTCTAAATAAATAATTTATTAATTTATTACTAAGAAGATCTTTTCTGTCTTAATAATTATTTTATTATTCTTATTAAATAAAGACAGTATTTAATAAGTCTGATAGTATTATTTAAAGAAATATCTTAGTTTAGAGCTATTTTTAAAAATATCTCTAAAATAATTTAAGATTTTGATCTCAGGCTTTTATTCAGAATCTCTTAGTTTTTTATTAATATAAAAATAATTATTAAAATTATAAAATCTATTATTCTTGTCTGATTTATATAGACAGGGCTAATTCTTAAATCTTTATTTTTTTATTAATATTTTACTATTTTAGAAAGTTTGTTTTAATTTAGTTATTAAAACAGTTGTTGAAACAGTTGATTTAGAATTATCTGAAAGATCTTAAAAAAAAATATAATTAATTTTATTATTATTATTGCTAACTAGCTTGATAAATTATCTAATTTAAGAATTTAAATAAATTTAATTATATGTTCTTTATATTATTTTAAGAAACTTAGATAATTCTTTCTGATTATTTTTATTATTAATTAATTTTAATTATTAAATTATTATAAAATTGCTTATTATTTTCTGAACTGATTTAAGAAAGTTATAGATTATTTAAATAAAATTAGTAATCTTGCTTAATTTCAGCTTTACTGCTTTTAAATAAATAAGCTTTTATTAAATTATATAATTCTTAATAGAATTCTTTGTTCTTAAGAATTATAGCTTATAATATTTATTAATAACTTCTTTTATATAGAACTAATTAATAAAGATAATTTTTTTTTTTAGAATTTATAAAATTTAATAAGATTTTTCTAAATTAAATATAGTGTGCTGATTTTGCTTATTTAATATAAAATTTATTAATAAACTTAAAAAGACTAGTCCAGAGATAATTTTCTTCTATTTCTTAAATTAATAATTAAATTAATTTATAATTTTCTGATATAAAAGATAGTCTGATTTACTGAGATCTATTATTAAAGTAATATAATAATTAAAATCTAAAATAGATATAGTAACTAGCTTAATAGAGTAATTAAGTTTCTCAGATAAATCTGGATTTATATATTTTTAGATATTTTTATTAATAATAAATAATTAAATTTAATTAATCCAAAGAAATTAATCAGATTAATTATTAAGAATAATAGAAACTTTCTTAAATTACTGATTTTAAGATATAATAAAGAAATAGTCAAAAGAATTTGAGAATTTAAATAGATCTTATTTTTTACTTAAAAGTTCTATAATTTCTTATACAAATTTTAAGTTAAAGATAAAGTAAAAATAAAAGAAATAAAAGAATATAAAGAGTCTCAGAGATATTAATAAAAAATTAATATAAAAATATAATCAGACTTATAACTAAGAACTTTTCTTAAGAAATAAGAACTTTTTTTAAGAAGACTTTATTAAATTTTTACTTTCTTATATAAATTAGATACAAAAGTGAGATAAAAATAAGAGAAAAATAAAAAAAATAAAAAATAAAAAAAAATTAAAAATTAAATAATTAAGTAAGAATTTTTCTCTAATTTTTTAGAAAAACTTTACTGAACTCTTACTTTCTTATATAAATTAAGTATAAAAATAAGATAAAAATAAAATAAAAATAAAAAAAAGATAAGAAAAAGATAAAAAAAATAATAAGAAGAATTAAAAATTAAATAAATAAAAAAGAGACTAAAAACTAATTTAACTTGATTAAAACTTGTTAAAAAACTAATTAAAAACTAAGAGATCTTTTTTATTTATATTTATAGCCAATTGGCTATCAAAAATATATAAAAATATATAAAATTATATAAAAATTATATAAAAATTATATAAAAATTATATAAAAATTATATAAATAAAACAGGGCCGAGAATAATAAAACTAGTAATTAAATAAAGACTAGAATAATTAATAAAAATAAGATCTCTTATTTTATTATAGAATAGATAAAACTCAGAATTATCAGTCTGCTAACTAATAATCTAAGATAATTAACTGGTCTGAAACTGCAAACTAGTAAGTCTTAGATAATTAACTAATAGATCTTAGACAGTAAACTGACCAGTCTGTTTATATTATTAATATATTCCTGCAGTTTTAATAAAATAAAATATTAAAAAAAACTAAAGTAAATAAATTACTAAAAATAGAAAATAATAATAATAGAATTTAATAAATTATTATATTTAATTATTTAATAAATTAAGTATATTTCTGATCAAGAAACTGCTTAGTCAGGCTATCTGCTTATATTTTATTAATAAATATTTATTAAATATTAATTATTTTATTCAGGGCTTTTTATCTTAGCTAATAATTAATAATATTAATATATTTCAGACTAGTCCAGAATAAGAAATTCTTATTAATAAGAATTTTAACTATTTAATAATTATCAGATAATATAAAGAAATATTAATTAGAATTAAATTCTATTTATTTAAAAAATCTTCTTTATTAAAGAAGTTATTTAGCTGCAGTAGTTAGAACTAATAATTTAGCTTTAGTAATTAAAAAAGTTATATAATACTATTTCTTACTTAGCTAATTAATAGGACTATTAAATAAATAAATAATATATTTTATTAAGCTAGTATAATCTTGATTATCAACAAAACTAGTATTATTAATTATATAAAATAAAATAAAGCTAAAACTAAATTTAATAGTTAAGTTCTTTATTTCTTTTAAATAGAAGATTAAATAATTTATAATTCTAAGATATTTAAGACTTAAATTAATCAGATATTCTGAAATTAACTAATATAATTTAATAATATTAGATCTAGTCTAAACTATAGAATATAGAACTGACTCTACTTTTTACTAAAATTTATAAATTTAATTAGTAATAATCTGATAAAGTAAATTTTTTACTAATTTCTTACTTAGAAGTAAGAATTTAGAGCTTTTTCTTTGTTCTAAATTAAATTTATTAATAATCTTATTAATATAGTTTGATTATTAAATTCACAACTTTCTATTTGAGCAATTATATAAGATTTAAATATTAAGAAATAAATTAATCTCTTCAAGATCTTTAAATTTGAATAATATTATTAATTCTTGCTTAAATTTATTAAATTTTTGATAATTTAATTTATAAAATATATAAATTATATTATTCACAAAAATCATTAAAATTATAAATTTATTAATAAAAATATATTAATCTTTCTAAATAGACTTAAGTTCTAGAACTATTAGCCTCTGTTTCAGAATATTTTATCAAAGAAATAATAAATATTTTAATTTATATAAGACTTTTTATAATAAAAAAACTATTTATTTATTTTCTAATTTAAGAATTAGATCTATATAGATTTTTTTCTTAATAAAACTATTAAAAAAGGCGGTGATTGCATTCAGTTAATTAATTTCTAGATTAAATATAATAATTAGAGTTAAAAAAATCTGTATAAATCTGACTGTAAAAATACTAATATATATTTTTAATTAATCAGATATCTGTAAATTACTTCTAATATAAATTCAGGCTTTAAAATTAGTCAGATAATCAGTTTTATTAAATTTATATAAAAATATTTATTTTAATAGTAATACTTTAGCTCTATTAATTTTATAAATTAAATATATATTCTAAGTATTTAGAGCTTTTAATTAATTAATTTCAGTTTTAACAGCCTGAGTAAATTAGCTTGAAAATATATAATTTCTTATTTCTTATTAGTTAATAGACAGAGATAAAAGTAATAAGAAATTAATATAAAGAATTTTATTTTTATTAATATAATTAATTATTATTTAAATAATTTAAAGAGTGAGTCTAGTCTTTTTAGAATTAGAATTAAATAATTCTAAGCGGGTCTGTTTCAGATCTCTGATTAATTTAATATTTAAGAACTTAGTTTTATTAATCAGCTTATTAATATTTAAATTATTAATAAAAATCTAAGACAGTAAAGAAGATAGATTAGATAGTAAAGATAATAAATCTTTTATAATTATATTATTATTTTATAAGATATTTAACTGATTATTTAAGACTATTAACTAGCTTAATTTAACAGCTAACTAATCTAAGATTATTAATTAATCTTATTTTAATTAATTATCTGATAAAGATTCAGGTGTTTGTTTTAATATTTCTAAATTAGAAAAATTTTTATTTATATTAGATTCTTCAGATTCTTCAGAAATAGAGATATCTGATTATTCTAACTAAATAGAATTAATTAATTTAGTTATTTTTTGCTTTATTAATAGATTTTCTAATTCAGTATATTATTTATAATTAAAATTTTTATTAAAAATAATATTACAAGCTAAAATTACTCTTTTAAGAATAGATATTCAGATTTATTAAATATTAGTTATCTAATAATTAATCAGATAATTAATTAGAGCTCTGGATTTTAATTTATCTTCTTTAAGTAAGTTACTGATTTAAATATAAATATATAATTTATATTTTCTTAAACAGAAAATATCTAGTTTTTTAAATAACTGTGAAAGACTTTTCCAGATAATTTTATATAATATTTTCTAATTTAGTTATTTATTTGATATTTTATTTAAAAGAAAAATAGCCGAATTTATTATTTTAGATTATAAAAATATAAAAAGCCCTAAATTAATTAATAAACTTCTTATTTTAGAAGTAATTAGAGCTTTAAATCTTTCTATATATAAATTTTGCTCTGACTGATAAACTGATAAATAATTAATTAATAGATCTTTGGCACTAGTCTAGATTAAAAAAATATTAAGATTCTAATTCTAATTAAAATAAAATCTCTTGAATATTATCTTAAACTAATTAATAATTAATTAAATTATATTAATAATTAATTCTAAAATATCTGATTTAAAAGTTAGGGCTTGCTCTAGATAAAATTTTGAATAAAAATAATAAAAATAGCTAATATATCTCTATTTATTAATTTTATTTATTATATAAATTAAGTTCTAATAAATTGATTTAAATATCTGATTTTTTTTCTTAAATTTTTATCTTAAAATTTATTTTTCTAATTGGCTAATTTTATATATAAAATATTTTTTATTTTAACTTAGCTTATCTAAGCTAGTCTGTTTTAATAAATTAATAATATTAATTTTCTGAATTAAATTACTTAGATAATTTAGAATTTTCTTATTAAAATATTCTAATCTTTTATATTATTCTTTGGCTGTTTTAGATATTATATATTAATATTCTGAGAGTTTAATTAGCTTAAGACTGCGAACTGGTAAGTCTGAGATAGCCAACTAGCTTGTTTTAATAATAATAATTATAATAAAACTAGATTTTTATTTTTATTAAATATAGTATATTTCTTTAATTTTCTTAATTTAATATAATAAAATTCTATCTGCTTATTTAAAAAATTTATTTTTTTATTTAGAAATAGTCTTTTTTTATTAGCTTTTATAGCTAAGAAAATATTTATATAAAATTAAAAAATATAGATCACTTTTTTAAGTTTAAAATATAGATCTTTTTTATTTAAATAAATAAAATAAAAAATAATTATTTTATAGTCTTAAATAACTAAGACAGTATCTTCTATTCTTACTAATTTATTTCTATTTATAATAAAAATATAATTAATAAAAAAATTCAAGAAATTATAGATATAATTATTTAAAGCAGTATCAAAAGTTTATTAAAATAAATAAAATATTAATAATTATTTTAAATAGATAATTTATTAATTTATTATTAAGAAGATCTTTTCTATCTTAATAGTTACTTTGTTATTTTTATTAAATAAAGATAATATTTAATAAATC
Source organism: Aspergillus heteromorphus CBS 117.55 (assembly GCF_003184545.1). Taxonomy (NCBI): domain Eukaryota; kingdom Fungi; phylum Ascomycota; class Eurotiomycetes; order Eurotiales; family Aspergillaceae; genus Aspergillus; species Aspergillus heteromorphus. The sequence goes on from NW_020290460.1 coordinate 20,824, forward strand.
TGACAGTATTATTTAAAGAAATATCTTAGTTTAAAGCTATTTCTAAAAGTATCTCTAAAGTAATTTAAGATTTTAATCTCAGATTTTTATTCAGAATCTCTTAGTTTTTTATTAATATAGAAATAATTATTAAAATTATAAAATCTATTATTCTTATCTGATTTATATAAACAGGGCCGATTCTTAAATCTTTATTTTTTTATTAATATTTTATTATTTTAGAAAGTTTATTTTAATTTAATTATTAAAACAGTTGTTAAAACAGTTGATTTAGAATTATCTAAAAAATCTTAAAAAAAGATATAACTGATTCTGTTATTATTACTATTAACTAGCTTAATAAATTATCTAATTTAAGAATTTAGATAAATTTAATTATATATTCTTTATATTATCTTAAGAAACTTAGATAATTCTTTCTAATTATTTTTATTATTAATTAATTTTAATTATTAAATTATTATAAAATTACTTATTATTTTCTGAACTGATTTAAAAAAGTTATAAATTATTTAAATAAAACTAGTAATCTTACTTAATTTCAGCTTTACTATTTCTGAATAAACAAGCTTTTATTAAATTATATAATTCTTAATAGAATTTTTTATTTCTGAGAATTATAGTTTATAATATTTATTAATAACTTTTTTTATACAGAACTAATTAATAAAGATAATTCTTTTTTTTAAAACTTATAAAATTTAATAAAATCTTTTTAAATTAAGTATAATATACTGATTTTGCTTGCTTAATATAAAATTTATTAATAAATTTAAAGAGACTAGTTCAGAGATAATTTTTTTTTATTTCTTAAATTAATAATTAAATTAATTTATAATTTTCTAATATAAAAAACAGTCTAATTCACTGAGATCTACTATTAAAATAATATAATAATTAAAATTTAAAATAGATATAATAACTAGCTTGATAGAGTAATTAAATTTCTCAGATAAATCTAGATTTATATATTCTCAGATATTTTTATTAATAATAAATAATCAAATTTAATTAATCCAAAGAAATTAATCAGATTAATTATTAAGAATAATAGAAACTTTCTTAAATTACTGATTTTAAGATATAATAAAGAAATAGTTAAAAAAATTTAAAAATTTAAATAGATCTTATTTTTTATTTAAAAATTCTATAATTTCTTATATAAATTTTAAGTCAAAGATAAAGTAAAAATAAGAGAAACAAAAGAATATAAAAAGTCTTAAAAATATTAATAAAAAATTAATATAAAAATATAATCAGGCTTATAACTAAGAACTTTTTTTAAGAAGTAAGAACTTTTCTTAAGAAGACTTTATTAAATTTTTACTTTCTTATATAAATTAGATACAAAAGTAAGATAAAAGTAAGAGAAAGATAAGAAAAATAAAAAATAAAAAAAAATTAAAAATTAGATAATTAAGTAAAAACTTTTCTTTAATCTTTTAGAAAGACTTTACTAAACTCTTACTTTCTTATATAAATTAAGTATAAAAGTAAGATAAAAGTAAGATAAAAATAAAAGAAAGATAAAAAAAAGATAAAAGAAATAATAAAAAAAATTAAAAATTAGATAAATAAGAAAAAGACTAAAAACTAATTTAACTTAATTAAAACTTGTTAAAAAACTGATTAAAAACTAAGAAATCTTTTTTATTTATATTTATAGCCAATTGGCTATCAAAAACATATAAAAATATATAAAATTATATAAAAATTATATAAAAATTATATAAAAATTATATAAAAATCATATAAATAGAACAGAACTAAGAATAATAGAATCAGTAATTAAATAAAGACTAGAATAATTAATAAAAATAAGATCTCTTACTCTACTGTAGAATAGACAGAACTTGAAATTATTAGTCTGCCAACTAATAGTCTAAGACAGCTAACTGGCCTGAGGCCGCAAACTGGCAAGCCTTAGGCAGCCAACTGGCGGGCCTTAGGCAGCGAACTGGCCAGTCTGCCCATATTGTTGACAATATATAATATAATTATATATCTTATAATATATAATAATAAAATCCGGAATTAATAAATACTAAATTTTTTCTAAAATAATAAAATTATTAATTATATTTATAATCTATAGCTCACTGCTGTTGATTATAATATTATATATAATAATTTATATATTATTTATATATTTAATAAAAAAATCAGGATTCTGTAGTTTTTTCTGTAGATTATTTAATATCTAACTTAATAATTATATAATTATTTATCTAGATTAACTCTGCTATCAGTAATAGTATTCAGAGTTCTGAATAGATTAAGATATATTAAAATTAATAAATTATCTATAGTTAATAATAATTAATTTCTGTCTGATTTGTCAGATCTAATTCTTATATATAATTATATTATTAAGAATAGTCTGAAGATTATTAATTATAATTAAAAATATAGATTTAAATAAGTATTTCTCTTAATATATCTAATTAGTTATAAGAGATAAAGTTATATTATTAATATTACTGACTATACTTAAAATAGCTAAAATATTAAGAATATAAAATCTAAAATTAATAAATTAGATTATCTAGAAATATATTTATTAATATTAATAAAGATAACTCTTTAGATCTATCTCTGTTATTATAGAATAATAATATATTATATTAATATATTAAAAAATTAAACAGAGAACTTAAGAAAAAATCTGCTAAATAATATATTTAAAATATTTTATAATAATAAAAAATATTTATAAAATATTTAAAAATTACTAGATATCTTCTAAATAACAAGCCGCCGGGCTTATAATCTTATAAAGATATAGAAAGTAATTATATAAAATAATAGAAAATAATAAGTTAATTTAGAGAACAGAAACCAGAAATCCCGGCATCTAAAGTAAGAGACGCGGTCACATGTCCTGGAGCAGCCACCACCAACAATATATAAAGTATAATATATATTTAATTATAATATAAATATAATAATATTTTTTAAATATAATCTACTACTTGATCTGCTTAATTAATTATCTTAAAAAATATATTATACTCTAAAAAAGTCTTTTATAAAATTTAATATAAAAAGAATAAAAAAAAATATAAAATATTTATTCTTTATATTATCTGAAATAATAATTATAATAATATAAAAATTATAAAAATCAGGTTTTTATCTCTATCTCTATCTAAATATATATAATAATTAAAGATTTAGATAAGACTAGTTCTTCTAATTTTAATAATAATTTATTCTCTAAATTATTTTTAAGATTATTTATATTTTTATTTTTATTAATATAAAAAATAATAATTATTTTATTCTTCTCTTACTTCTTAAATATAAAGATAATTAAATCTAGATTAAGATTATTAAATATATTCTAATATTTCTTACTTATAATAAAATAATTAATATATATTTAAAATATAATTATTTTAATTATATTAAAATAAAGACAGCTCCAGTAATAATAATAAATATCTTAAAAATTACCAAAAAAATATTTAATATTAATATTATTAATTATAATTAAAAGAAAATCTTTAATTATTTAATAAAAAATAGAAAACTAATTACAGCAGGATTTTTAGTAAATAAAAATATTAATATATTTTATAATATCTAAAATTATATTAATTTAATTAAAAATATTTTAAAAAGCTATATATTTTTAATATCTAGATATATCTTAAGTTTTTTATATATTTTAATTATAGATAAAAGTTTTTAATATTTAAAAATATTATAAAAAATCTTATCCAGATTTAATAATAATTTAGAAATTATTAATAATATATTAATTATTAGATTCTGACTATAATAAAAAAAGAATATCTTTTTAAAAATAATTTAATATTTATAATATTAGTTAATATTATTATTTAATTATATATCTTTCTTAAATTTCTTAAATTTTAATATTAGATTTAAAATAGTTATAATTATATAAATATAATTTTTTATTTAATAAATATAATAATAATACTTTCAGAGCTTTTAATATATATTATATAAATTCTTAAGAATTTATTTTTTAGAATATCTACTTTCTTTTTAGTTTATTAATTAAATAATTTAAATAATTAAAAAAATTATTATAGATATTATAGATCTTATAAATAATAAATCTATTATTTTTAAAAAAATAAAAAATATAAAAAAGAAAAATATAAAAACTTAAAAAAATATTCTATTTATTTTTATTTAATTATAATAAAATAAAAATAATTAATATTATTATACTTATAGTACTAAATAAAACTTTTAATTATTTAATAAAAATTAAGTATTTAATAAATTATAAGATAAATTAAGTTTTAATAAATTTTATAATTAAAAAAAAATAATAAATTAAACTAGATTTAAATTATTAAATAAATAAGAAATTTTTATAATATTAAAATTTTATATTTATAAATTATATAATCTTTTAAATTTATAATTAAGAATTAGTATAATAAACTAATTAATAAAATATTTTTAAAAATATTTTATAAAAAAAGATTTTATATTAATTTTTTATAGATAATTTTTAGAATATATTTTCTTAAGAATTCTTAAAATATTAAAAAAATTTTAAAGATTTTATTATTATTTTTTTATATATATTTAATAATATTATTTAAGATCTTAATCTAAAGTTTCTATAAAAAAATATTAATTATAAGCTGAATTAAATAAATAAAATAAAAAATATAATATTAATTTTAAATAATCTTTAAAAAATTAAAATTAATTAGAATATTATAAAATTAAATATTCTAATTAAATTAAGTTTAGAATTTAGTTAAGATTATATTAAATATTATATTATTATTACTAGTATTATTAGTTATTATATCTAATAATTAATAAATAAGATTATATTTATATAAGATTAATAAAATAATTATAGCTAGATTCTTATTAATATAAGATTTAAATATTAATTAAAAATCTAGTAAAATCTTATAATAATTTATATTTTTTATTAAGAAATATTTAATTAAATTAAGAAATATTTTTTAATTAAAACTAATTTAATAATCTATTATAATTAATATTTATTTAATATTTAAAAATTTTAATAATAATTATATATAGATCTCTTTAAATAATTTTATAAAATATTTTTTAATTTATATTTAATTAAAAAAACTTAATTTTTAGCAGAGAGATAAAATAGTAAGATTAATTATTTATTTAAATTAAATATATTTAATAATTTAGAATAATAAATAATAGATAATTATAAAATATAAGATTTAATTCTAAAAATCTTGTTTATTATAAATTATAAAAATCTAGAAAAAAATAATAATTAAAAAAGATTTATTTTAAAAAAATAAATAAATATTTATAATAATTTTTTATTTAATATCTGATTAATTATTTATTTAAATATAATTAATAATAATTTTTTTTATAATTTTTATAAAGATAATAACTTATAGAACTAGTTTCTAAGTTTTTAATTTCTAGATATTATAAGATATAAAAATATATAATATAATAAATATAAAAGATTTTATTAAAAAATAATATATTTTTTTAAAAATTATTTTATATTATTAATAATTTTTTCTAATTAAAATAAAATAATAGTTTTTTAGTTTTTATATAATTTTTAAAAAAATTATTTTTTATTATTAATTCTAGAAAATAAAAAGTTTTTTTTAAAAAATTAAATATAAAATAATCTTCTAATTCTTTATAATATATATAATCTTAAGATTTAGAAAAAAAAAATCTAATTTAAAAAATTTATCTTAGTTTAAGTATTATTATAATTTATAAAAATCTAAAAAATAAAAAAAAAAGACTTAATAAAATTTTTTAAAAATAAATTAAATAATTATAATTAATTTATAATTCTAAAGCTATTTTATAAATAATAAATATAAAAAAATAAAAGCAAAAAACTCTATAAAAATAATTTATTTTATTTTAAAATATAATTTTATATAAATATAATCTATTATATTTTAATATATAATTAATATATTTATTATATTTTATTTATTTTAGTAAATTTAATAAATAGAAATTTATATCTAAAATCTAGAGTTATAGAATAGTTTCTTCTTTTAAATAAAATTATTTAAAATATAATAAACTAAAGTAAAAAATAGATTTTTATAAAAAAAATCTATAAAATATTTTTATAGAATCTTTTATAAGAGCTGTAGTATTATAATATAAATTTAATATATTTTATTTATTTTATTTATTTATTTAATTTATTTAATCTGCTTTATTCTAATAATCTAATTATTTATAATCTTTTTAACTGTCTGTCTGTTTCTAATTTTATTAATAATTATTTAAATTATATTTTATCTATAAATCTAAGAATAGTCTAATTTAGAAAAAATAATAGAATAGAAGTAATATATTTATTTTTAATATTTTAATTAATAATTAATATATAGTTTTTCTAGTATTCTATATAATATAATTAAGATATATAACTAAAATAAAATAATAATTATATATTTTATATATATTTCTTATTATAAGAATAATAATTTTATAAAAAGCTGAATTTTATTAATATAACTAGAGATTTCTTATTATTTCTAATAAATAATAATAAAAAAAATACTATTTTTTTTAATTATATTTTTTTAATTTAGAAAGCTTTTTTTATATATTTTTAAATAATAATAAAAATAGCCAGATTAATAATTATTTAATCTAAATATATCTTAATTATATTAGAGCTTAAAAAAATATAGTAAATAAATCTTAATATTAAAAATAATTAAAAAAATTAATTATCTAATTTTTAATTATATTATAATTAGATATAAAGATTTTCTTAATCTAATTAGAACCTGGTGATTAGATATAAAAATTTTAATTAATCTGATCTGATCTGACTGTTAGCCACTCTAATAAATATTATAAAATAAATAGAATAAACTTATAAAAGTATTTTCTTATAAAAAAATAATTATAAATATTATTTAAAATCTTATTAATTTTATAGAGTTAAAATAAATTCTTAAAAATTTTAATTAAATAAAAAAATTATTTTAATAAAAGAAATATCTAAAAATTAGCTATAAATCTATATTATTTATAATTTTATAAAAGGTTTATTTATAAGTATAATTTTTATTTAAAAAATAAAAAAAAGATAATATAATAAAATAATAACAAAAATTATTTATAAAACTTTTTATTTAATTATAATTTAAAATATAAGATATAATAAATACTTATAAAAATAAAAATAAATAGATTAATTATTTAATTTATAAAAAATAGATTTTATAATTAATCTAAATATAATTATTATATCTCTATCTATAATTATTACTAATATATATTATAAATATTCTTAAGTCTAAGAAATTATAATATATATTATATATTTAATTAGAAAAAACATTAATTAATTTTAATTATAAAAAAAGTCTTATAGAGCTAGACTTAGATTTTTAATTAATAATAATTATTAAATTTAATAAAAAAAATAGATTTTACTATTAGCTGTATAATTTAATATTTTTTTAATTAAATAAAGATTATAATTTTATTTAAAAAGAAAGATCTAATTAGAGTGGCTAACAGCCAGATCAGATTAGGTTAATTAGAATTTTTATATCTGACTATCAGATTATAATTAGATTAAGAAAACTTTTATATCTGATTATAATATAGCTAAAAAATTAGATAATTAATTATTTTAATTATTTTTAATATTAAGATTTATTTATTATATTTTTTTAAGTTCTAATATAATTAAGATATATTTAGATTAAAAAATTATTAATCTAATTATTTTTATTATTATTTAAAAATATAAAAAAAAAGCTTTTTAAATTAAAAAAATATAATTAAAAAAATTAGTATCTTTTTTATTATTATTTATTAAAAATAATAAGAAAATTCTAATTATATTAATAAAATTCAGCTTTTTATAAAATTATTATTCTTATAATAAAAAATATATATAAAAATATTTAATTACTACTTTATTTTAGCTATATATTTTAATTATATTATAAAATACTAGAAAAACTATATATTAATTATTAATTAAAATATTAAGAATAAATATACTGCTTTTATTTTATTATTTCTTTTTTAATTTAGCTTAGATAATTTATTATATTCTTATTTTTTATTTAAAAGAGCTGAATTATTTATATTAGAGATTAAACTTTTATATAATATTATTTACTTAGATATTTTTAATAATTATATTTTTTAATAATTATTTAACCAAATATTACATATTATATATTAAAAAACAGACTAATATCTAATTCTTAGTCTAACTAAATAATAGAAATAATAATTTTAATTAAATACTTTTTTATAACTAATTTTCTGAATTCTTTACTAGCTATTAGATTAGATTATTCTTAGATTTATAAATAAGATATAGCTTAAAGAGCTATTAATAAAATTAGAAATAAATAAATAATTAAAAAAATTATAAATTATATATAGAATAGTTAGAAAGAATAATTAGATTATTAAAATAAAGTAAATTAAATAGATTAAACAGATTAAATAGATTAAATAAATAAAATAAATAAAATAAATAAAATAAATAAAATAAATAAAATAAATAAATAAATAAAATAAATAAAATAAATAAAATAAATAAAATAAATAAAATAAATAAAATAAATAAAATAAATAAAATAAATAAAATAAATAAAATCAATAAATAAATAAAATAAATAAATAAATAAATAAAATAAATAAAATAAATAAAATAAATAAAATAAATAAAATAAATAAAATAAATAAAATAAATAAATAAAATATATAAAATATATTAAATTTATATCAAAACATTATAGCTCTTATAAAAGATTTTATAAAAAGTTTTTTATAGATTCTTTTTATAAAGATTTATTTTTTATTTTAATTTATTATATCTTAAGCAGTTTTATTTAAAAAAGGAAATTATTTTATAATTTTAAATTCTAAATATAAATTTCTGTTTATTAGATTTATTAAAATAAATAAAATATAGTAAGTATCTTAGCTATATATTAAAATATAATAAATTATATTTATATAAAATATATTTTAAAATAAAATAAACTATTTTTATAGAGCTTTTTATTTTTATTTTTTATATTTATTATATATAAAATAGCTTCAGAATTATAAATTAATTATAATTATTTAATTTATTTTTAAAAATAATATTAAGTTTTTTTTTATTTTTTAGATTTTTATATATTATAATAATATTTAAACTAAGATAAATATTTTAAATCAGATCTTTTCTTTTTTCTTAAATCTTAAGATTATATATATTATAAAAAATTAAAAGATTATTTTATATTTAGCTCTTTAAGAAAAACTTATTATTTTTTAAAATTAATAATAAAAAATAATCTTTTTTAAAGATTATATATAAACTTAAAAACTATTATTTTATTTTAATTAAAAAAAATTATTAAGAACTTTTCTTAAGAAGTAAGAACTTTTCTTAAGAAGACTTTATTGAACTTTTACTTTCTTATATAAATTAGGTGCAAAAGTGAGGTGAAAGTGAGAGAAAGATAAGAGAAGTAAAAAATAAGAAAAATCAAAGATTAGATAATTAAGTAAGAAATTTTCTCTAATCTCTTAAAAAGACTTCACTGAACTCTTACTTTCTTATATAAATTAGATATAAAAATAAGATAAAAGTGAGATAAAGATAAAAGAAAGATAAGAGAAAGATAAAAGAAATAATAAAAAAAATTAAAGATTAGATAAATAAAAAAAGACTAAAAGCTGATTCAACTTGATTAAAACTTATTAAAAAACTAATTAAAAACTAAGAGATCTTTTTTATTTATATTTATAGCTAATTGACTATCAAAAGCATATAAAAATATATAAAATTATATAAAAATTATATAAAAATTATATAAATAAAATAGGATCAAGAATAATAGAACCAGTGATTAAATAAAGACTAGAATAATTAATAAAAATAAGATCTCTTACTTTGCTGCGGGGTAGGCAGAACTTAAAATTATTAATCTATTAACTAATAATCTAAGACAGCTAACTGATCTGAGACTGTAAATTAATAAGTCTTAAACAGCAAACTAGTGAGTCTGTCTATATTATTAATATACTCCTGCAGTTTTAATAAGATAAAATATTAAAAAAACTAGAGTAAACAAATTACTAAAAATAGAAAATAATAATAATAGAATTTAATAAATTATTATATTTAACTATTTGATAAATTAAGTATATTTCTAATTAAGAAACTGCTTAGTCAGACTATCTGCTTGTATTTTATTAATAGATATCTATTAAATATTAATTATTTTATTCAGGGCTTCTTATCTTAGCTAATAATTAGTAATATTAATATATTTTAGACTAGTCTAAAATAGAAAATTCTTATCAGTAAGAATTTTAACTGTTTGATAATTATTATATAATATAGAGAAGTATTGATTAGGATTAAACTCTATTTATTTAAAAAATCTTCTTTATTAAAGAAGTTACTTAACTATAGTAGTTAGGACTAATAATTTAGCTTCAGTAGTTAAAAAAATTATATAATATTATTTTTTACTTAGCTAATTAATAGAACTATTAAATAAATAAATAATATACTCTATTAAATTAGTATAATCTTAATTATCAGCAAAACTAGTATCACTGGCCATATAAAATAAAATAGAGCTAGGGCTAAATTTAATAGCCAAGTTCTTTATTTCTTCTAAATAAAAGATTAAATAATCCACAGCCCTGAGATATTTAGGGCTTGGATTAATTAAATATTCTAAAATTAACTGATATAATTTAGTAATATCAGGTCTAGTCTAAACTATAGAATATAGAACTGATTCTATTTTCTGCTGAAATTTATAAATTTAATTAGTAGTGATCTGATAGAATAGATTCTTTACTAATTTCTTACTTAAAAATAGGGATTTAGAGCTTTTTCTTTGCTCTAAATTAAATTTATTAATAATCTTATTAATATAGTTTAATTATTAAATCTATAACTTTCTATTTGGGCGATTATATAAGATTTAAATATTAAAAAATAAATTAATCTCTCTAAGATCTTTGAATTTAAATAATATTATTAATTCTTACTTGAATTTATTAAATTTTTAATAATTTAATTTATAAAACACATAAATTATATTATTCACAAAAATTATTAAAATTATAAATTTATTAATAAAGATATATTAATCTTTCTGAATAGGCTTTAGCCCTAGAGCTATTAGTCTCTGTTTCAGGATATTTTATCAAAGAAATAATAAATATCTTAATTTATATAGGGCTTTCTGTAATAGAAAAACTGTTTATTTATTTTCTAATTCAGAAATTAGACTTATATAGATTTTCTTCTTAATAAGACTATTAAGAAAGGCGGTGATTATATCCAGTTAGTTGATTTCCAGATCAAACGCGGCAATTAGGGCCAAAAGAATCCGCATGGATCTGGCCGCAAGGGTGCTAGCGCGTGTTTCCAACCAATCAGGTGTCTGCAAATAATGGTAATACTTCAGCTCCATTAGTTTCATGAATTAAACATGCGTTCCAAGTATTTAGGGCTTCCAATTGATTGATTTCAGTTTTGGCAGCCTGAGTAAATTGGCTTGAAAACATGTAATTTCTTATTTCTCGCCAGTTGATAGGCGGAGGTGGAAGTGATAAGAAATTAATATAGAGAATTTCACCCTTATTAATATAATTAATTATTATTTAAATAACTTAAAGAGTAAGCCTAGCTCTTTTAGAATCAGAATTAGATAATTCTGAGCGGGTCTGTTTCAGATCTCTGATTAATTTAATATCTAAGAACTCAGTTTTATTAATCAGCTTATTAATATTTGAATTATTAATAAGAACCTGAGACGGTGAAGAAGATAGATTAGATAATAAAGACAGTAAATCTCTTATAATTATATTATTATTTTATAAGATATTTAACTGATTGTTTGAGACTGCCAACTGGCTTGGTTCAGCAGCCAACTGATCTTGTTCTAATTAATTATCTAATAAAGATTTAGATATTTATTTTAATATTTCTGAATTAGAAAGATTCTTATCTGTATCAGATTCTTCAGATTCTTCAGAAATAGAGATATCTGATTATTCTAATTAAATAAAATCAACTAATTTAATTATTTCTTGCTTTGTTAATAGATTTCCTAATTTAGTATATTATTTATAATTAAAATTTTTATTAAAAATAATATTACAAGCCGAAATTACTCTTTTAAGAATAGATATCCAGATCTGTTAAATATTAGTTATCTAATAGCTAATCAGATAACTAATTAGAGCTCTGGATTCTAGTTTATCTTTTTTAGATAAGTTACTGATTCGGGTATAGATATATAATTTATACTTTCTTAAATAGAAAATATCTAATTTCTTAGATAACTATAAAAGACTTTTCCAGACAGTTTTATATAATATTTTCTAATTTAGTTGTTTATTTAATATTCTATTTAGAATAAAAATAGCTGAATCTATTATTTCAGGCCATAAAAATATAAAAAGCCCTGAATTAATTAATAAATTTCTTATTTTAAAAATAATTAGAGCTTCAGATTTTTTTATATATAGATTTTGCTCTGGCTGATAAACTAGTAAATAATTAATTAGTAAATCTTTGATACTAGCCTAAATTAAAAAAATATCAAGATTTTAGTTCTGATCAGAATAAAATCTCTTGAATATTATCTTAAACTAATTAATAATTAATTAAATTATATTAATAATTAATTCTGAAATATCTGATTTGGAAGTTAGAGCTTGCCCTAGATAAAATTTTGAATAGAAATAATAAAGATAGCTGATATATTTTTATTTATTAATTTTATTTATTATATAAATCAAGTTCTAATAAATTAATTTAAATATCTAATTTTCTTCTTTGAATTTTTGTCTTGAAATTTATCTTTCTGATTAACTAATTTTATATATAAAATATTTTTTATTTTAGCTTAGCTTATCTGAGCTAGTCTATTTTAATAAATCAGTGATATTAATTTTTTGAACTGAATTACTTAAATAATTTAAGACTTTTTTATCAGAGTATTTTAATTTTTTATATTATTCTTTGACTGTTTCAGGTGTTATATATTAATATTCTAAGAGTTTAATTAGCTTGAGACCGCGAATTAATAAGTCTAAGATAGCTAACTAACTTGATTTAATAATAATAATTATAGTAAAACTAGATTTTTATTTTTATTAAATATAATATATTTCTCTGATTTTCTTAATTTAATATAGTAAAATTCTATCTGCTTATTTAAGAAATTTATCTTTTTTATTTAAAAATAGTCTCTTTTTATCAGCTTTTATAGCTGAGAGAATATTTATATAAAATTAAAAAATATAGATTACTTCTTTAAGTTTAAAATATAGATCTTTTCTATTTAAATAAATAAGATAAAAAATAACTATTCTATAGTTTTAAATAACTGAGGCAGTGTCTTCTATTCTTATTAATCTACTTTTATTTATAATAGAAGTATAATTAATAAAGAAATTCAAAGAATTATAGATATAATTATCTAAAGCAGTATTAAAAGTCTATTAAAATAAATAAAATATTAATAATTATTCTAAATAGACAGTTTATTAACTTATTACTAAGAAGATCTTTTCTGCCTTGACAGTTATTTTATTATTTTTATTAAATAAAAATAATATTTAGTAAGTCTGGCAGTGTTATTTAAAGAAATATCTTAATTTAAAACTATTTCTAAAAATATTTTTAAAATAGTTTAAGATTTCAGTCTCAGGCTTCTATTCAGAATTTCTTAGTTTCTTATTAATATAGAAATAATTATTAAAATTATAAAATCTATTATTTTTATCTGATTTATATAGACAGGGCTGATTCTTAAATCTTTATTTTTTTATTAATATTTTACTGTTTTAGAAAGTTTGTTTTAACTCAGTTATTAAAATAGTTGTTAAAACAGTTAATTTAGAATTATTTAAAAGATCTTAAAAGAAGATATAGCTGATTCTACTATTATTATTATTAACTAATTTAATAGATTATCTAATTTAAGAATTTAGATAAATTTAATTATATATTCTTTATATTATCTTAAGAAACTCAGATAGTTTTTTCTGATTATTCTTATTATTAATTAATTTTAATTATTAAATTATTATAAAATTATCTATTATTTCCTGAACTGATTCAAGAAAATTATAGATTATTTAAATAAAACTAGTAATCTTGCTTAATTTCAGCTTTACTGCTTCTGAATAAATAAGCTTTTATTAAATTATATAATTCTTAATAGAACTCTTTATTTCTGAGAATTATAGCTTATAATATTTATTAATAACTTTTTTTATACAGAACTGATTAATAGAGGCAATTCTTTTTTTTAGAACTTATAAAATTTAATAAAATCTTTTTAAATTAAGTATAGCATGCTGATTTTGCTTATTTAATATAAAATTTATTAATAAACTTAAAGAGACTAGTTCAGAGATGATTTTCTTTTATTTCTTAAATTAATAATTAAATTAATTTATAATTTCTTGATATAGAAGGCGGTCTGATTCACTAAGATTTATTATTAAAATAGTATAATAATTAAAGTCTAAAATAAATATAGTAACTGGCTTGATAAAATAATTAAGTTTCTTAGATAAATCTGGATTTATATATTCTCAGATATTCTTATTAATAATAAATAATTAAATTTGATTAATCCAAAGAAATCAATCAGATTAATTATTAAAAATAATAGAAATTTTTTTAAATTACTGATTTTGAGATATAATAAAGAAATAGTTAAAAAAATTTAAAAATTTAGATAAATCTTATTTTTTATTTAAAAATTTTATAATTTCTTATATAAATTTTAAGTCAGAGATAAAGTAAAAATAAGAGAAATAAAAGAATATAAAAAGTCTTAGAGATATTAATAAAGAATTAATATAAGAGTATAATCGGGCTTATAACTAAGAACTTTTCTTAAGAAGTAAGAACTTTTCTTAAGAAGACTTTATTAAACTTTTACTTTCTTATATAAATTAAATACAAAAGTGAGATAAAAGTAAGAGAAAGATAAGAGAAGTAAAAAATAAAAAAAATTAAAAATCAGATAATTAAATAAGAAATTTTCTCTAATCTTTTAGAAAGACTTTACTAAACTCTTACTTTCTTATATAAATTAGATACAAAAGTAAGATGAAAGTGAGATAAAGATAAAAGAAAGATAAGAGAAAGATAAAAAAAATAATAAAAAGAATTAAAGATTAGATAAATAAGAAAAAGACTAAAAACTGATTCAACTTGATTAAAACTTGTTAAAAAACTGATTAAAAACTAAGAGATCTTTTTTATTTATATTTATAGTCAATTGGCTATCAAAAGCATATAAAAACATATAAAATTATATAAAAATCATATAAAAATTATATAAATAGAACAGGGCCAAGAATAATAGAACCAATGATTAAATAGGGGCTAGAATAATTAATAAAAATAAGATCTCTTACTCCACTGCGGGGTAGGCAGAACTTGGAATTATCAGTCTGTCAACTAGTAATCTAAGGCAGTTAACTGGCCTGAGGCCGCAAACTGGTGAGCCTTAGGCAGCGAACTGGCGAGTCTGCCCATATTGTTGACAATTATTAATAATATAAGATAGTTTTTTAAAAAATATATTATTCTTTATTTTTAATAAAATCTTTTATATTTATTATATTATATATCTTTATATCTTATAATATTTAAAAATTAAAAACTTAAAAACCAGTTTTTTAAATTAGTATCTTTATAAAAATTATAAGAAGAAATTATTATTAATTATATTTAAATAAATAATTAGTTAGATATTAAGTAAAGAATTATTAGAAATATTTATTTATTTTTTTAAAATAAATCTTTTTTAATTATTATCTTTCTCTAGATCTTTATAATTTATAATAAATAAAATTTTTAAAATTAAATTTTATATTTTATAATTATCTGTTATTTATTATTCTGAATTATTAAATATATTTAATTTAAATAAATAATTAATTTTATTATTTTATTTTTTTATTAAAAATTAAGTTTTTTTAATTAAATATAAATTAAAGAATATCTTATAAAATTATCTAAAAAAATATATATATAATTATTATTAAAATTTTTAAATATTAAATAAATATTAATTATAATAGATTACTAGATTAGTTCTGATTAGAAAATATTTTTTATTTTAATTAAATATTTTTTAATAAAAGATATAAATTACTATAAGATTTTAATAGATTTTTAATTAATATTTAAATCTTATATTAATAAAAATTTATCTATAATTATTCTATTAATCTTATATAAATATAATCTTATTTATTAATTATTAAATATAATAATTAATAATATTAATAATAATAATATAATATTTAATATAATCTTAGCTAAATTTTAAACTTAATTTAGCTAGAATATTTAGTTTTATAATATTCTAATTAATTTTAATTTTTTAAAGATTATTTAAAGCTAGTATTATATTCTTTGTTTTATTTATATAATTTAATTTATAATTAATATTTTTTATAGAAACTTTAGATTAAGATCTTAAATAATATTATTAAATATATATAAAAAAATAATAATAAAAATCTTAAAACTTTTTTTAATATTTTAAGAATTTTTAAAAAAATATATTCTAGAAATTATTTATAAAAAATTAATATAAAATTTTTTTTTATAAAATTTTTTAAAAGTCTTCTATTAGCTAGTTTATTATCTTAATTTTTAATTATAGATTTAGAAAATTATATAATTTATAAATATAAGTTTTTAATATTATAAAAAATTCTTACTTATTTAATAATTTAAATCTGATTTAGTCTATTATCTTTTTTTTAATTATAAAATTTATTAAAATTTAATCTATTTTATAATTTACTAAATACTTAATCTTTATTAAATAATTAAAAATTTTATTTAGTATTATAAATATAATAAGATTAATTATTTTTATTCTATTATAATTAAATAAAAATAAATAAAATATCTTCTTAAGCTTTTATATCTTTTTTTTTATATTTTTTATTTTTTTAAAAACACTGGGCCTATTATTTATAAGATTTATAATATTTATAATAATTTTTTTGATTATCTAAATTATTTAATTAATAGATTAAAAAAAAGTAGATATTCTAAAAAAAAAGAATTCTTAAAAATTTATATAATATATATTAAAAATTTTAAAAATATTATTATTATATTTATTAGATAAAAGATTATATCTATATAATTATAATTATTTTAAATCTAATATTAAAGCTTAAAAAATTTAAGAAAAATATATAGCTAAATAATAATATTAATTAATATTATAAATATTAAATTATTTTTAAAAAAATATTCTTTTTTTATTATAATCAGAATTTAGTAATTAATATATTATTAATAATCTTTAAATTATTATTAGATTTAGATAAGATTTTTATAATATTTTTAAATATTAAAAACTCTTATCCGCAGCCAAGATATATAAAGAACTTAAGATATATTTAAATATTAAAAATATATAGCTTCTTAAAATATCTTTAATTAAATTAATATAATTCTAGATATTATAAAATATATTAATATTCTTACTTACTAGAAGTCCTGCTATAATTAATTTCTTATTTTTTATTAAATAATTAGAGATTTTCTCTCGGTTATAATTAATAAAATTAATATTAAATATTTAAATTTTTTTAATAATTCTTAAAATATTTATTATTATTGCCAGAGCTATTTCTATTTTAATATAATTAAAATAATTATATTTTAAATATATATTAATTATTTTATTATAAATAAGAAATATTAGAATATATTTAATAATCTTAATCTAGATTTAATTATCTTTATATTTAAGAAGTAAGAGAAGAATAAAATAATTATTATTTTTTATATTAATAAGAATAAAAATATAAATAATCTTAAAAATAATTTAAAGAATAAATTATTATTAGAATTAAAAAAACTAGTCTTATCTAAGTCTTTTATTATTATATATATTTAAATAAAAATAAAGATCTAATTTTTATAATTTCTATATTATTATAATTATTATTTTAAATAATATAAAAAATAAATATTTTATATTTTTTTTTATTTCTTTTATACTAGATATTATAAAAGTCTTTTTTAAAATATAATATATTTTTTAAAATAATTAATTAAGCAGATCAAGCAGTAGATTATATTTGAAAAATATTATTATATTTATATAATAATTAAATATATATTATACTTTATATATTATCTTAGCAACAGCAGCTTCTTAAGTATATAATTATTTAAGATTAATCTCTCTTACTACTAAAGCTGATAAATAGTTTTTTTATTAATTAAATTATTTAAGTATATCTAAAAAAAATAATATTATTATATTACTCTATTAATTATAGTATATTTTAAAAAAAAAAAAATTTATTAATTCTTTTTTTTTTTATAATAAAGCTTTTCAGAATAGATATTATACTATGCTTTAATTATATTAATAATATTATTTTATATAAAACTATATATTTTCTTAACTAAAATATTAAGCTTTTTATAAAAAATATCTGCGGGATTTTTAGCTGAGAATTTATTGATAAAATTATTTTTATTTTTAAAAAGCTAAAAATAATTTATATTATTAAAAAGCATAGCTTCAGGGCTCTATTTATTAAAATAAATAATTTTTTTATTATTTTGTTTTATTATTATTTTTAAGAAATCTGATTAATAGTCTACTCTTTAATAACTTAAGATCTAATTTAATAAATAACTTAGCTAAAGATACTATATAATTATTTATATAATAAAAACACAGATAATTTTTTAATATATTAAAGATTTTATTAAAATTATTAATAGTTTTTTAATATTAATACTAAAAAAAATAGTTATAATATATATTCTTCTTTTTTTTTATATAATATAGAGATATAATATACAGAATAAATAAAATTTATTAAATATTTAAGATATATTAGAAATATAGTTAATACCTAAAATAGATAATATATTAATATTATTAATAAGATACTTACTCTTGCTATAAGAGAAATTTCTTTAATATAATAAATTATTTTTATAATTATTCTTTATTATAATACTGAGCTTCTTTTAATTATAAGAATATTAAAAAAAATTAAATTATAATTTACTCTTTATCTTAATTCTTAAAATAATTAATAATATTTATTTATTAATTCTTAGAATTATATTATTAATAATTATATAGGACCGCGGTACAGGCTAGAGATAATAAATAAAAATTAAGATTTAGATTTTAAATATATTATTATTTTATATTCTATAATTTATACTGTCTCTTTTATATTATATTATTAAATATAGAACTAATTTAATATAGAATATTAATAAAATTATTATAACTGATAAATTTTAGAAATAATAAAGAATTCTTTTATTTATTAATATTATAATCTTTTTTAATAGCTCAAAGTAATATATAATTATAAATAATATTATATATATAAAATATAGCTATATAATTTATATAGACTAAAGATAGATTATTATTAGCTATAAGATACTAAAATTATATTTTTATATTTTTAATATAAAAGTAGTTAAAATCTAATAAGATCTAGAATATATTTTTATTTTTTTTAAATATAAAAATACTTAAATCTGGCTCTATATTAATAATATCTTAGTAATATAATATATTAGAAATAATATTATACTCTTTTTATAATAAATTATTTTTAAATATTATAAAACTATTAAATAATATAGAATAGATTTAAAATAATTTTTAGATTATATAAATATTAAAAATAATAAAACAGTAAATACTCTAGCTAATAAAAAAATTAAAAATAATATAATTTTAAATAATCAAGCTTTATTTATTATAAATAGCTTAAAGTTTATTTATTAAATTCTTCAGGCTGAAGTCTAGCTATAATAATAAATAATAAAATAATTATCAAGATTATTATATTAAATTAGAATTAAAATTAAATATATATTATTTATTATTATATTATTAACTTATTTTATATTTTTCTTATAAAGATTTTAACTAATATTACTATAAGTTTAATTATATTAATACTAAATTTATCTATATCTATAATTATATTAAAAGTCTAAAATATCTTATTTTTATTAATATATATAATATATTTTTACTAACTGACTAAGATAATTTTTAGTATTCTTTATTAAATAATAAAAGACTCTAAATTATCTATAGATTTTTAAATTTAAAAAATTCACAGATTTTTTTTAAATTATAGAGTTTTATTTTAAATTCTGCACCTGCTAAGTTTATAATATAATAAATCCTAAATATATTATATTTATTTTTATCTTTTTTTATAATAATATTTATAATCTTTTAATTCTTTATCTATACTATACTCTTATCTGTATTTCTAATATTTTAATAATAGCTAATCTTAGTTCTATTATTTTTTTAAGTCTTATCTTTTCTATTTTTATCTATAATTTACTAATCTGTCTGAATTTTTTATATATATTTTATAAATCAGAGAAATACTATAATCAACTAATAAATTCTATTACTATTAATAGTTAGAAATATCTTTTATAAGTATACTTTATATATATAATCTCTATAGCTTGACATGTTTCTATATCTTATGGGAGGTCTTTGGACCCTAGACATCGCCCAAGATCCCCCGGATGTTAAACAATACAACAACAACAACAATAACAACATTTAATTAAATTAATATAATTCTAGATATTATAAAATATATTAATATTCTTATTTATTAAAAATTCTACTGTAATCAGTTTTCTATTTTTTATTAAATAATTAAAGATTTTCTCTTAATTATAATTAATAATATTAATATTAAATATTTTTTTAATAATTCTTAAAATATCTATTATTATTATTAAAGCTGTTTTTATCTTAATATAATTAAAATAATTATACTTTAAATATATATTAATTATTTTATTATAAATAAAAAATATTAGAATATATTTAATAATATTAATTTAGATTTAATTATTTTTATATTTAAAAAAAAAAATAAGATAATTACTATCTTCTATATTAATAAAAATAAAAATATAAATAATCTTAAAGATAATTTAGAGAATAAATTATTATTAAAATTAAAAAAACTAGTTTTATTTAAGTCTTTAATTATTATATATATTTAGATAGAGATAAAGATTTAATTTTTATAATTTTAATATTATTATAATTATTATTTTAAATAATATAAAAAATAAATATTCTATATTTTTATTTATTTTTTTTATATTAGATTTTATAAAAGTCTTTTCTAAAGTATAATATATCTTTTAAAATAATTAATTAAATAGATTAAATAATAAACTATATTTAAAAAATATTATTATATTTATATTATAATTAAATATATATTATATTTTATATATTATCTATATAAAAAAAATATATATATTATAAATTAATCTATAATTATTAATTTATTTATTATATCTAATTTTTTTAATTAATAGATATAAATAGTTATAATAATAATTATATCTTAATCTAATCTTAATTATATAATTAAAAAATTTTTATATCTTAATCTAACTGTCAGATTATGGCCAGATTAAGGTTAAGATATAACAGTCAGGTTAAGCCACTCTAATTCTTCTTAAAACAGTAATTCTTAATATTTACTAATTACTAACTATTTAGTAATTATTATACTAGATCTAATTCTTTAAATAATAAATACTAGTCTTTATACTTTGTTCATGCATCTTATAAGTAATTAATCACAGAGATTTATCCTGATTAGGCCTTAGCGGGCTACTAAGAAATTGACACTAACCTAATATGTTAATTGTAAATGTAAATGACCGTTGCAGAAGGTCTCTATTACCTACGTACAGTACCTTCCATGCTCAGTCCGTAGATGCCGTTACGTTTCAAATGACATAGATTCCTGAAAAGATCTTTGCAGCAAGGTGACGGCTTCATTTCGCTGTCTATGACGACATAGCTAGCTACCGCTGTGTTTGCATTACTGCAATAGTTTATACTATCGAGCCGATCAACGAGTCAAGATTACATCCCGTCCGTCCCCCTTCAGTCACCTCCGAGTCTTCGTCCAGGACCTCTTCTGTTCCAGGGACTTTGGAAAGACGAAGCCCACCCACCCGAAGATGGGTTCTGAGCTTGGTCCGCAGCACGAAAGACAGTTCCATAAGCACGAGGACCGGGCCGCGGGGTTTGAGCGGCAAAGTACTGGCTGATGAACACCGGGGTGATAAGGTGGTTTCTACCACCACCAAATGTCGGATATATGCGGGTAATAAAATCGTAGGCATGCGCAGCAGCTATACCCGTGCTATCACGCAAGGCTGCAGGCCATCCAGAGGTGACCAGAGTCCAAGTGAGCATAGCCCACGGGAGGAATTCGACAGGTATTTGGACGACAAAGAAGGTCACCTTTCTACCTCTGTTGTCTTGAGAGAATGTGTAAACGCATGCTAGGATCAAGGCTAGGGGCGCGTCAGTGTTGATCGGCATAAGAAATATATTGCCATGAGCTCACCAGACGTGAAGGTTATACAATTCAATAAACATCCTGCTGTGAGCTTCACCTTGTTAGTGTGGGTGATTCAAGCAGGCTACATAATAAAAGGGGGGAAGGCGACAGTCTATATGAACAGACAAAGAAAGTAGATATTAAATATGTAGGGCACCATAACCACCAGAGTGAACTGATTTCATCACACTGGCTATCTCACTGGTCGTCCCACCATGCCTGCAACGCAGCATAGCCCTAAGAATCAGAAGGAGGTACTATGTGGGATGCAAGGGCGATCTTCCTCGTTTCCAGGAACCGCTTCAGCTGAGGTTGCGCTGGGCGGGCAGATATGCGAGGTGACTATGAAACAACAAACAAACATTGGCGCGAAAAATGGAAAGCAGGCAGGTCAGATGACGGGGTTCTCATCCAACGACACTTGAATCAAAATGTTTCAACAACTCACCACGATCACTGAGGCTACGAAAAACAGGTATGTGACAAAGTCACCCGGAGCACTGAGCCGAGACGACCCAGTTTCCAATTGGCTGCCATAGGTATACACTATGGGTGGTTAGTTGATAAGCCTGTTATACCAGGCCGGCGTAATAGCATACTGAAATAAACATCAAAAATCAGAGAAATGCCTGGACCGGTAATCATGAAGGGCGAAAATAGCCTCCATATTTCCGGGAGAAATTTGAAGACAAAGTGACGTTGAAACACCACATAATAGCCATTCAGTAGGCCACCATGGACCAAGACAGACTGTAGAATGGTAAGTAATGTTATAGTTCTATTAGAGGGAAGGCCTGTTAGTAAGAACCGTAAGTGGACTCCGGTGGTATTAGAGCATACCTGGTGACAGGAGGAGCAGCCCAAAACAGGTCCATTGTAGTCCAGGAGCCGCTGTACTGAGGAGTCTCAGGAGAGAGAGGGGAAGGGGGGCTAATCAAGTAAGTTATATCCTATCCAAGACACGACATTCGGTGCCACTCAGTTATAGGAGGATGCTGCAGATGGTCGAGCAGCAACGTGCGAGGAAAGAACAATGGAGCGGAAGATGGGCTTTTATAGGAAATTAGGAATGTGTGTATTAGCTTTAGCTCGGATGCTATTTATCCGTTCCGACAAGCGCAAATCCACAAGTGAGCCTCTCCTGCAAATAATAAAGGACTAGATTAATACCTACTAGTACACCTACCTTACGGAGTAGTACGGAGTGGTACGAATAACTACCACCTGGTAGGTTAGTAATCTACTACCTAGGTTACCTAAAGAGAAATCATAGGCTATTCTCAGGGCTGCAAAAGAAAAAATTATAGCTAATGTTAAGCATTTGGTTAAGACCTTCCAAGACAGCCAGTGGAAGGAATTTAGGAAGGATCATCCGATGCCGTATGGAGCGCCAGTACGGAATACGGAGTATTCTCTGCCAGGTGTGATTTACGCTGTACTGAACGCGACGCCCACTGGTTATTCCTTTTACCAGGTTTACTGGGTTTACCGGATTGTAAATTTACTGCCTCCAAAGAATTATGTCCTCGGAGAAAAGTATATACACGAGACCTTCGAAATAAGACATAGTTGAGATAGCCCACACAAAAATCTCACTGGGAAAAGAACGTAGTCCTTTTTCAAGCCCGAGCGGTCTCGCTACTGGGCATCCGGATAACTCTACCTTCTCGAGACTAACTAGGGAAACAAATGACTGACAAATCCAAGCCGTTTTCTGGGTCCGAATGTCAAATCTGTGACCACACTGCACGAGTACCATCACATCTAACCAGCGTGGGTACGGGCAGTACCTCGCACGGCAAGTCGCCCGTTTGTGCCTTCGATCCAAACATCCCAGGCTGTGTGGTGCTTGCCCATTTTGGGCTTGCCACAGATGGCCAGCTCCTCTTCAACATAGAGGGGAGCAATGTTCTTATAATAAATCTCCGAGATCGCCAGTCCTAGCTTACTTAGTGAGGCCTGCAGTGCCGTGAGAAGCAATGTTAAAGTCAGCGGTCCATGGACGAGGAGGTCACGATAACACTCCACATTTCGCGTGTACGTCTCATCGATGTGTATAGCATGGGCATTAAATGTAAGAGCCGAGAAGCGAAACAGCAGGGCTTTGTTGGGTATTATGCTGTGCCGGAAATATGGATTGGAAGGTGCTGGTAGGGACGGGATGTCAGTATGGAAATTGTGACTGGTGGTAATCAAGTCCTTGCGCACATTTAACAGCCCTACGATCTGTATCAAAGCAAGCCTTGTCGTGGGTGAGCTTTCCAGAGGGGTTATCGCGCATGAACACCAGACTCCTGTCCTCAATAATAGATGATTGACCAGCTTCGTCCGCGTCTTCCTTCCATAGCCGCTCTCTGATACTGCGTTGATCTTCATCCTCTTGGACTGTTCCTATCCGCCTCTCAATTCTGACATTTACCCTTTCATCCCCTGGCTGACCCGTTACCGTCACATCACGAATCGTTTCGAGGCAAACAGCCCGACTACCATCGAGACAAAGCGAATTGTCAGCCAGAAATCGGACCCGGCCCCCGGCCCACAGCCGCCTGTTAAAGGGACTTCCCGGGGTATGTAACGTATCAGTCCCGTCTGGCAGTAGCTGTGACAGTGAGACCTGGGGAGGGAAGTAGACTAAATGGTGACCTGCCGACAAGGGAGGAGGTGTGCGAACAGAAGGGAGATCACCGGGCGCCGAGCTTACCGCTGGGAGGAGATCAAATAATGTTAAGTTCAAGAGATGAGACGGCTGGGGATGCATATAATCAAAAGCTAAGGGTACGTGCCGTGAGGTCAATTCCCGATGGAGATGCTCGGAAAGAGATGAGTATGCTCGTGTGGCTAGGGGAGGGGGGCTTTGTAGCTGCCACCCTACACGCTGTAGGAGACTTCCATGTTGCCGGCCTCTCCGTATAGAATCAAGAGCCACATGGATGCGTAATGGCTGCATCTGGTAAAGAACCTGGCGAACAGGTAGGACTGGGTCTCGAGATTAATAGCCAACCGCGGACGGAGCTTCAGTTTATTTTAAGTTGAACCTAGTTGATCACTTATGTCAGCCGCAATCCCAAGGAAAAACAAGGGACCTCTTGGCAGGAGGTCAGGACAAAGCAACCCAACAGGTAGCGCCATCATGAAGTCTATGAGAATCGCGTTCTTGGGCCCTGCGGCATCATTCTCTCACCAGGTCAGGAAATCACCAGGCCCGCCCACATAACAATAACATCATTAACTCATTGCCTTCCAGGCAGCGGTTGAAAGCTTCGGGTCCTCGGCCGAGCTATTGCCCTGTGTGTCTTTTGCGGATGCTTTCGCTGCAGTGCAAGACGACAAGGTAGATTACGCTATCATTCCCTGCGAAAATTCAACAAACGGCTCTGTTGTACAAACCCTTGATCTATTGGCGGATCCAAAAGGAATCTACAGCGATGTTGAAGTGTGTGGGGAGCATTATTTGACAGTCCATCACTGCCTTCTGACTCGAAAAGGTCTGTCCCCCCCGGGGCGGCCGGGCTACAGCTCAATAACCAAGCTGTATACTCACCCGCAGGCATGGGGTCAATGTGAAGGTTTTCTTGAAGGAGCCTTCAAGGGCGTCGAAAGGCAAGATGTCTCATCGACCTCGAAGGGCGCGGAGATCGTGTCAAGAGAGACAGTTGAGCGAAGTGCCGCGATAGCCAGTCGCTTCGCTGCAGAACACCACGGCTTAGATGTCTCGGAGGAAAACATTGAGGACAAGGCCAACAACACCACGCGCTTTCTGGTATTCAGAAACGTGACGTCGGGCCGTGCAGGTCGACTTTCCTTCGAGGATATCCAAGTCTCGATGGCGCAAGACCCCACTTCAGTCACCCGAACTGCGCAGAAGACATTAATATCCTTCATGATTCGCCAGGACTGTCCAGGAGCATTGGCAGAAGCTCTTCTGATCTTTAAGGATCGCGGTATCAATTTGACCAGTATTAACACCCGACCGAGCCAAATACAAGCGTGGAAATATGTATTCCTAGTCGAGGGCCAGGCTATTCCAACCGGTCAACATAAGGATTCAATATCTCAGATCATGGAGAGGCTAGAAAGAGTTACTGAGAGCTGCAGACACCTGGGATCATGGACCGATCGGTTGGTGCCATTTTAGGACGCAATGACAAATGTTAAACAAATTACTACTTCAACGAGCCAACTATTTGGTGCATCTGCTGCATGTGCCATGGACATACTATAGAATCTTCAAATGAAGTGCAAGTTCTGGGGCATTCGGTTTTCATGCAGGCCTTCTATTTCGTGTGAAACCAGCTCTACAGGCATCTACAGTCCTGCTGAAAGAGGGAAAACAGAGAACAGAGGGGGAAATCTGGTTTCCTTTTTGTTGATATGGCAATGAAGTGCAATGACGAGCAAAACAAAAAGATCAACTCCAGTACTGTGATATACTGGTCTAAACAGTCCAAGCATGCCTGCCCAATGATTATGGAATCGACAACCATCGGTGGAAAGCTGCTTGAGGCTCCGTGCGATAGATTTATCATCTTTTTGAAATATAAATAAAAAACCAAGCGTCAACCTAGATTGTCTAGACAACTTCGGTGAATATGTTACGGAGCTTGGATGGCCCTGCTGAGATACTGTCAGATATGAAAATTGCTCTCATAAGTAGTTTTCACACAACATACCACTAGGCAGCTTCACGGGGGTTTGACCAGGCAAGCTTATGGTGTGGGCCATTGCAGCCATGGGTTTGCCATGAGAGCCGCCGTCACGAGTCGTGGGGCGAGCCGTCAGAAGATCCACCTTTGGAGCTTCTGGGCCTTCATCCTCGCTCTCCGCGAGGTCGCTGAACCGTCAATCTACAGGGGAGGCAAAATTAGCACATGGACTGATACATGATCAACAAGACATACCGTCATAGAACTCGTCCTCGTCTTCAAAGTCAGCAAGTTGTTCGAAATTAACCTTGTACCGAAGGATGGCTCCGATACCACCGAAGCCCTTTACAAACTGGTTTCCCTCACTGGACTTGTCCGAAACAAACTCCAAGGCCGCGCCAAAGTCTTTATAGCTTTCAGCTAGCCACTCAAGGAAAGACATCTGTTCGCTAACTTCCATCTCGGTACCAGTTTCCTTGTCAATGAATAATTCACGGTTGTCCTCTTGAGACTTTGTAGTATGGATAACAACGTCCGAGCCACTGGAGCTCTTCAGGACCCACCGAGTGACGTCCAGATTCTCGTACACAATCAAGGTCTCCGCTGCGCCGAGCTCCAATGCCTTCAGTGTGTCCTCGATGCCGTAGCAAACCTTTCCAGTATCTTGGCTGATTTCTTCGAAGTACTTCCCGATAAGCTTCTTCTCCTGGACGAATTTGACGTTGCTCAGGGTCTCCGAAGCCAGCTCAATGGCCTGGTTAAAGCCGTTTTCTCCGCCATAAGAGACATCAACAACTTTAATGACTTTAGCCTGTAGCCTTTGGTCAAACATATCGGATTGGTTAAGATCATTCTTGAAATCAGCAGAACCGGCCAAGATCAGTCCCGCGACGTTAACCTTATCATTGGTAATATAGTTCTGGACGGCCAACTCGGCAATCTTCCGCACGTAATTATGGCGTTTTTCCTCGCGGAGACGAGCGAAACGCAACGCCGACTGACCACCGCGGCCGTGCTTCTTGGGCAGATCAACGCTCAGCTTCTGGAGAATCTCTCTGGTATTGCCGCTCAGTGTTCCGAACAATGCACCATTTCCATCCATAATGATGAAGCCGAATTTCTGGTCCGATTCAAGAAGCTCGCTGAGAGCCTCGGTATGGAACTTGTTGTCACAGAGATAAAGAGACGTGTTTATGGGTTTGAAGGGCTCGAAGTCAATGTTTATCTTCCGCTCTTTTCCTTCGGAGGTGATGATTTCGCCGCAGTAGACCACTAGACCATTTGGTGGAACCTTGTTGTAAAGCTTGAGGCGCTGTTGGGTGGAAGTAATGGCGGACAGGACAGAGAGACGGTTGACCCGGGATTTGATGTTAGATGCAGTGCCCTGCAGTATGTAATTAGTGGAATTCATGGGCAAGCAGCCCCGTCGGTCCTGCGGTCACGGTGACTCACAAATTCTTCGGCCAACATCTTTGCCGCTCTGGATACCTGATCCTTGGGGGCTGTAGAGCGCTTGGGGTTAGAAATCTTGTGCTGACGGAGTTGGGGGAATGGGGACACGCACGAATGATAAGAGAGATCATGGAGGTTCCATTTCCTCTAGCTAGCTCCAACCGCTTGATAAGTTTCTTCACCTTCCATATCTCAATGTTCTTCTCTGCTTCATTCGCCTGAGCCGCGCTCATGTTGGGCGAGGCGACAATATTATCCGACCAAAAGAAGATGAGGGCGTGGCCTTGCTTTGCTTTGAAACCGTCAGCGGCAGTAGCTTCCCAAGCGGATAATTTGGGGAAGGGGGGGTGGAAGGGGGGGCTACTGTTCTGGAAAAATCGTAGGAAGAAGCGATTAAAGGGGGAGTAAGTGTGAATGATTTGGGATGGGGGGCAGCCAGGTCACATACCTACCTCTCTCGCGGCTGGTCGATATGCCGTCCAAGTCCAGCGGGGTGTTAAGCAATTTTCATCAGGCACCGTGGGGGGCGGATGGGGGGGCGACCGGCGACAAGTCGGTCGGTCGGGTCGCCTGTTAGTTAGTGTAGCGATGACATAAGCGGGTGCTCACACAAGGATGTCGGGTCCACAGTGGTTAGACATGTTGCTGGCTGTCCGTACCATTACTATGTATGTATGACCTGATACTGTTGATTTCACGGTTAGTACCTACTACGTAGTTACGGAGTACCTGACGCTACCTTAGAGCTGAGGGTGCTTACACAGCAAGGTAGTGTTTAGATACCAAGTACCTAGTTCTTAGGTACTTGATGGATATACCTTACTTCTACGGTAGTGCACCGTACAACGGAGTGAGTAAATGCCCTTCTCTCCTTGGGTTCAATCAATCCAAGGTCCATCCATCCCTGTCCCATCTACATATACATATTCTGGATAGGCTGGAAACCCCATCACGCCGCGGGTGCTTTCTCAAATCCCAGTGGGATGACGTCTCCGTTATCGCAAGAGGCTGTGTCTCCCACCCAGCACATGGAGTACATAACATGATATGGTGAACCAACCCCAATTGCTTATCGACCACCGCTACGGAGCATGTACCTAATAGGTATACAGATGATAGTCCATGACTACTCTGTACCAGGGCAAGAACCCCATTTATGTGCAGTAGTAATGATGTAGTTTCAAGCAAACCCCACACCTCTTCCCCCAAAACCCACAGAAGCTCTCCTCTATCTCGCCATGATTTCTCATTGGACTTATCAATAATCATTGTGGAAGCTTCCCGTCCTTTCCTGTTTGGGAGGTAGCTAACCTGTTTATCCATAACCGCTGTCTGCTTATCAGTTTCCTACCAGCTATCGTGTTGTGCGGCCTGGTGACTGCTGCGCCTTTTAGTATCCCTGATAGTGTCTCCCACTGACCTTGCGTTCGCCTGGCTTGTTACCCGTCCCTTTGCCGTGCAAGATCGATTTCTGAATCAATCATCCAAAGCAAGTCCGACATTGGAAACAGCTGTTTTTTGCATACAGGCCCCCCTCTCGCACGTATCCTCGACAGCTGTTACAACTGCCACCCAAAGCAAAGTCCTATTACTATATACACGTCAGTCATAGGGAAAGAACGGGGCAAGAGGATGTCCGGTTTCTCAACGTCTGTTGGTGCAGACGCCGAGGCAGGATCTAGCCATTATGGGCGCATGATACATGGTAGCGGAAGTGCCGATTCGGCTTTCGGATCCGAGGTGTTTCCCAGTGGACTAGCAGCCAGTTACGACAGCTGCCCTAGAGAAGAGCATGATTTCCAGAGGTCAAGGTGATTCCCGCTTCCTTCCCTACTTGCGGCGCTCTATCCCTTAATTGACCTTGTGCGGTACGCAGATCGGGATCCTTTTCTGCTCGTTTTAGGCAGGCAGGCGGTGTCAATAGCATCGACAATTTTGCCCGGTCATGGCAGCGAGCTGCATACTTTCCCGAAGTTCTACCCCGACGATCCTCATTCACGACAGCTGAATCGGATGAAGAATGGGCTGCGGCGGCAAGCAATACTTCACGATCGCGTGATCTCCTCAATCAAGAGACCGGTCTTACAAGACCATTACTGAGCATCGACGGAGAAGCAGACGACAGTACTTTAGCAGGAATTGACGATTCAAGAAAGCGGACTTCGACTGCAGATATACTCGAACCATCGCTTGGAACTTCATATGGCACAATCTCTTCTCGCGTTAGCGAAGCCACGCGAAAGCATGCCGTACAGTTCCACAGAGAGCAACAAACTTACAGCGATGCGCCCGCGGAGCACAATAGGAAGCTTCTACTTGTCAAGCAAGTGCAACACGAGGATGGTACACGGGAGTGCGTTGTCGTCGGTCAATCTACTGTTCCACAGACAATTTTCAATTCCGTCAATGTCTTGATAGGTGTTGGCCTGCTAAGTCTGCCATTAGCTATGAAACAGGCCGGGTGGCTCCTTGGACTGCTATTCCTTCTCTTCGCGGCAGTCACGACATCATATACAGCTAAAATTCTTGCAAAGTGCCTTGACGTTGATAAGAGCCTTGTGACCTATGCTGATCTAGCGTATATCAGCTTTGGCCACCATGCACGCTTGGTGACAAGCCTCCTGTTCTGCTTGGAACTTATTGGGGCCTGTGTTGCCCTTGTTGTACTCTTTGCAGACAGTCTACAGGCCCTCATCCCCGGATTGAGCATTCTGCAGTGGAAAATCATATGTGGGCTTTTGCTCATCCCTCTCAACTTTGTGCCTTTGCGATTCCTGAGTGTGACAAGTATCCTTGGCATACTTTCTTGTACATCTAGTATGTGCTTCTTCCTTCTCCAACTTATATTACCCAAAGCAAGCTAAGCAACAGTTAAAGTCGTTATTATAACATGCATCGATGGGTTCATGAAACCAACCGCCCCAGGTTCACTTATCCAACCCGCGAGAACATATTTATTTCCCGACCATTGGGCCACTATTCCCCTCAGTTTTGGTCTTATTATGTGTGAGTCGATCTTTAGGCACTGGGAATATAAGGCAACTGCTGACTTTTCAAAAGCACCGTGGGGTGGTCATGGTGTGTTTCCTAACATATATCGTGATATGAGACACCCACAGAAGTACGGAAAGAGTCTCTGGGTGACGTATATCTTTACGGTGAGCAAACTCGAAGCGGATGTCAGAGAATAACATGAGAGGGGTTTGTTTCCCTCCAGTTCTAACTAGAATACGTCTGCTAGTACTCCCTAGATTGTGCAATGGCCATAGTGGGTTGGATGATGTTTGGTGACGGAGTTCGGGATGAAGTCACCGCCAACATCTTGCGGACCGATGAATATCCACGAGCATTGTCTATTTGCATGATTATATTTATCGCCATCATTCCAATCACTAAAGTACCGCTAAAGTAAGTTTTATTAATACACCGTGGTCACTTCCGTCTTCCTCGAACATGAAACCTTAATTGACACATACAGCTGCCGGCCGCTTGTGGCCACAGTCGAAGTCCTTTGTGGACTTGGGTCTGGCCCTGAACTTGACACGGATCACTCCAAAAGCATGAAATCGATGCTTCAAAGATTGACAAGAGCCACTATACGCATATTTATTGTGGCAACAATAGTTTTTATGGCAGTCCTTTTCCCCTCCTTTGACAGAATCATGGCATTGATGGGGTCAGCTTTATGTTTCACAATCTGCATCATATTGCCGCTTGCATTTCACCTGAAAATATTCGGCGATCAGATCAGTGGAGAGGAACGGCTGCTCGACTGGTTTCTTCTAATATTATCATCAGTATTAGCACTGGTTGGGACTGCGTGGTCATTCCTACCACAAGAGACCATTTCTGCAATGTGATAACTCGGATAAAGGGGCCCTTCCCATCCCATATGCGATCGTGTCACTTGACCACGATTGCAAAATTGTTCCTCGTCTTGCCGGGATTCATTGCATCTTTCTTGAATACCTTAGGCTTATAGTCACCATTGTGATCCCAGAGTTGGAATATCAGCTTGGAAGTTTGCTTGCTCTTGGACAAGACAAAGCCCATGCTGAACATTATATCTTCCAATCTGCCTGCCGTGAGGTAGCGCGAATTGGTGACGCAGGCAACCGGCAAGACCAGGAACAAACTGGGGATGATGGCAATGGAGGATCCGGGGGGAGATGAGTTCGTCAGGAAAGATACACAGCGTTTCAACATCTCACCTCGGCCGGCGGCATCCGCAACATAGTTAAGGACCAAGGAGAGGCTGATCACATGAAACTTATCGTCTTCGCTTTTCGGAAGTGGTCTTTCCATGAAGTCCTGCCTCAGGATCCCCGGTTCTTGGGAGTTCAGATCAATTCTAGTGACATCAAGATATCTGTTCATAGAACAAGCGTTTTTGGTACTCAGAGCTCCAATCTCCAGCACTCGTAACTTGTACGGCGTGGTTTCCAGCGGTCGTAATCGTGAAGCTACCCAATCGACTAGGGCCTTGCTGGAGTCCCCTCCGCGGTCTAATGATTGGCCAAGTTTGCTCGCGAGCTGATAACTCTCCAAGCCCCCATTCTCCCGGATTTGCGCATCAATCTCGCTGGCTAGGATCTCATCGCCAGCCTGCAACGCCTGTGCCCGCGCTTTGAGGAGGCGATGATGGGACCGGATAAGATTCCGAGTAGCTTTGGACGATAAAGCTGCGTGATTTGCCCGGGCTGTGGGAGGCCGAGTGCGAGATAGAGGAATGGGCCTTTTGCGCCGTGTAGTAGATGAAACCATATTCTGTAAAAGAATCCCTAAAAAGAGAACGGGAGATTCCGGTATTCCTTGCCTTGAGGTGTCTTCGAGTGCCGTAGCGGTTTATCTGTCTGTGGGTGCTGAATGGCAAGTAGGTACGAAGTACTCCGTAGCAGTGGCAATAATGATGGCCGATTACAAGCGCGCCGTACCTACAGTACGCTAATGCAAACCCAATTAGTGACTTCAGTTATTTTGTGACTCCGGGTAATGCTGGTACTGTACCGTATCACGTGTACTCGGCTTAAGGTGGAAGGGCTGAACTAGCCTGTTCGAGTGGCGGGCGCCAAGAGATCCAAACCTTCCGACAATGAGGGCTGGTCAGGTGACCCACACAGCAAGCCGTAGGTTTTTCATTAAGCGAATGTCTTCCAAATAGTTCGACACTCGACACCGCGACAATCACCACGACAGCGCCGGACGACAGCCATGGCCCCTAAGTCGGAAAACAAGCAAGGTAGGTAGACACTGTGCGATATGATCGTCCCCTCCAAATTGCAAAGTTTCTATCTTCCGGACTGCGGTTTTGTGAGCGCCCAATTGTGGTATCTGCAAGACGCGACACTTGATTGTGGTCCTGTCAGCACGAGCAACAGCACATCTCGATTAAGCAAGACAAGTTTTGTTTCTGCCATGACTGTGATGATCGCTCAAGAGACGGAACTTCGGCCAGCTCTTGGATTAACGGTCACGCTAACGTGTTGAAATTTATAGGCAAGACTAAGCCCAGCGACAGGGCTGGTGCTGCTGCCAAGGCAGTCTTGAAGGGTGCAGGTGTACGTTCTCATCTCATTATCACCAAAAATGTGGTTTGTGGGTTACTGAAGTTGTTTGATTATCCAGGCGCATAAGGCTCGCAAGGTCCGCACTTCGACGACCTTCCACCGCCCCAAGACCCTCCAGCTCTCCCGGTCGCCCAAGTACCCTCGCAAGTCGATTCCCCATGGGCCTCGTCTCGACTCCCACAAGGTCATTCTGTACCCTCTGAACACGGAGAGCGCCATGAAGAAGATCGAGGAGAACAACACCCTGGTCTTCATCGTTGACGTTAAGGCGAACAAGCGCCAGATCAAGCTCGCTCTCAAGAAGCTGTACGACGTTGATACTGTCAAGGTCAACACTCTTGTTAGGTATGGGGATCCTACTGGGCGTGAAAATAACGGATCATTTGCGGGACTTAAGTTGTCTAACCTCTTTCTAGACCCGATGGCTTGAAGAAGGCCTTTGCCCGCCTAACTCCCGATGTCGATGCTCTGGACATTGCCGCTACCAAGCTTGCTATCGTCTAGATAAACTTTTTTCTGGGTCTGGGTGAACATTTCTATTTTGCGCGGTGGTCCATGAATACCGGTCATACAATAAACTGCCAGTGCTTCAACGAAGACTGAATGATCTTTCCAAAAAAAAGAAAAAGGAATTACTCGAATGGATGATTGTTATCACGAACAAGACTTGTTCTAGGCTTCGTAGTTGTCGACCTTAGTCTCCGGACTCTATACTCTTGATCCTAGAACTGGCATTGAGCTCCGTGGTTGAGCCGCTTGGAGCAGGTCCTATTGTCGAAATCAGGCATCTGTATTTAATTTCAATGGTTTCTCGGGCGCTTTTAAACAGTGATACGTGCCTACAGATAGTAGTGACTAGACCATATATTTTCTATCCATACTAGTAGTACATGAGGGAATCTGCATGTTTGACAACGGTAGATTGATCCACATGGGTGAGCTAATAGATATGACCATGCCCATTATGAAAATCACAGGCAAAAATACAGGCCATCTTCAGTGACCCCGTGGGTGAGAAAAACAACCTATTGTCCACCACGTAGGGTTTCAAGGTGTTTCAGGACTGCAAAGTTGGTATCCATCCACCGTTCCACGCAATTTTGTGCACAAGTATCCTCTGCCTGGTCAAGACGGCCTGATGAGATGCTTCCGGTGATGCACTTCTTCCAGCAAATATCGGAAAGATGGTGGACGGCTGATAACGGCTATTAGCAGTTGATCACGCCAAAGCTTTCAAAGACGGGGATGCTGATTTGAAAAGACGCAGTGATATGTCTACTGACTTACTCTGCTGGATTGTACTCTTCTGTGCCTCGCTCGTAAGAATCTGGGTCAACTCCTTCTTGTCGGCTTCACTGAGCTTTGAAACATCGAGCTGCTGGTCCATTTTGATGCCGGAACTAGGTTGGGGCGCCAGGAAAACAATGGGATCAGAAAAGGGGGAAAGGGGGAGGGTTATAGCTTGGGGAGAACACCGCGTGGGTATGTTTGATGCAGTTCTCAAAAAGACGTATATATTTTCCTTTCGATGATGTTCAATTGAGTTGGGCGACTCTCCCCGAAAGAATTAAAGGCGGTGTGCTGTGGCAGAAGAAGCAACCACCGCTACGCCGCGTATTTCTTGAAGCATCCATCTCGGCGGAGCCTCGGCGCATTCAGGTGCAATATCTTCGGCACCCACTCATCATCCTGTCAATCGTTACAGCCCAAAAATGCCCCCGGTCCGGACCTCCCGCAATCGCAAGCCTCCTCCGGCAGGCTTTGATGACATAGAGGATACATTACTGGAGTTCAGCAATAAAATGAAAGATGCCGAGAACGCATCGCATGATGGCAAGAAGAAGCATGAGATGCTATGGCCAATTTTTCAGATAAGCCATCAGCGTAAGCATTCTTGACCGGCATTGCTTTTCCAGCATTTTCAATCCTTCCTGTTAGCGATTCCATAAGGCTAATGCTATGCATAGGCTCTAGATACGTATATGACTTATACTACGAAAAGGAAGCTATATCAAGACAGCTTTACGAGTGGCTTCTCAAGAATAACTATGCGGATGCAAACCTGATTGCTAAATGGAAAAAGCAGGGATATGAAACGGTTTGTTCCTCTTATCGTTTGCCCTTTCTGTTATTCCTCCTCCTCTCCCCCTCCAACGCCTCTGGCAAGACCAACCCACCAGAGTCTGTCGATTCAGGCCAGTAAATAAGGTTACTGATTCGTTCCTCCGTGTATGCAGCTGTGTTGCCTCCGTTGCATACAGACGAAGGAAACAAATTTCAACGCAACCTGCATTTGTCGGGTCCCAAAAGCGCAGCTTAAGGAGGATCAGATGATCCAATGTGTCAGTTGTGGATGTCGAGGCTGTGCCAGCAGCGACTAGACCGGTCGTGGAAACGACGAATATTCAACGTCGTTAGCGAATCAATTTCTTTTTTGTGGAAACAGGAGAAACCCTGTGGCAGGTTCCCCTCTATTTATCTATGGCGTTGGGGTCAGGAACTGCGAACTACTCGAATATCTTTTCTATTTGCTAATCTTGCTCTCACCCCCACCCCCTCTCTCCCATGCTCTTTAGCGGACACATCCATGATTGTTAATCTAGGCACCAGTCCGTGATCTATTGGGCCATGCTCACAATAAAGAGCAACTATACTCACGAAAATGTATATTGTTGAGTACGTATCTAAGATTTGAGAATCGTGTGCAGGTGTTTCATTGGCTTCCCAACATCTCAAGAACATAACGAGAACTGTGCCACCCCACAGTAAACAGGCTAACCGATAGATCCAAGCATTATGAAGAAAACGTGTTAAACAACTTGGAAACAGCCATCAAAACAAACTAAATCAAAAGTGCATGCAGAAACCCAGGTTCGTTCAAACATACCATGCTCATGTACATCTTACCAAATGTCGTCATAAATGTCGTTAAAAAAAGACAAGCTCATCCCAAGCCCAATAAATGTTAGATCCGACTGCCCCTTGAATCAACCCATAACTCCAAGAATCCCAACGGCTAGAAGGCGAAGCAGTACGAAAACAAAATAAGAGACCTTTCCTAAAAAAAAAAACAGCCCTGGCGTCCCAGCTCGCATGAACTTGTTGAAAGCTGTACGCAACACAAAGCAGATATATCCTTCCTTAAGCACTTGCTGAGAAATATTGAGTAATATGTTGTTAGACTCGGGTATCGGTTCTCCTCGTCATCACACCTGTTGGTGAAACTATGACCCTAAGCATCAGAACAGTGAGGTATTACTTCGAGTATTGCACTGAGG
Source organism: Aspergillus heteromorphus CBS 117.55 (assembly GCF_003184545.1). NCBI lineage: Eukaryota > Fungi > Ascomycota > Eurotiomycetes > Eurotiales > Aspergillaceae > Aspergillus > Aspergillus heteromorphus. Next base: position 58,216 of record NW_020290460.1, read on the forward strand.
TCGTGGCAGGTATGGTTTAGACCTCGACTGTCCTTCCTTGTTTGAACCACCGATCTTCTGAAACCCTTGCAGGAGATCCACGCCATCTACTTCGGCGGGACTTTCATCGAAAAGGTGAAAAGAAAAGAAATCGTCATGAGCAGTATCAATGAAACGCCCCGGTTCGGACCGTTTAGATGGCGATTCGGGGAAAAGTAGCCCCTTCGCTTTTGCTGTTGATGGTAACGATTGTATACTCATCCTGCCGTTGGCATTGATGGCCGTGATGTCAGCCAGTATGTTACCATTTGATCCCGTGGCATCTGTTCGAACGCGTTTGACTGAACGCTTCTCTGGCGAACCATAAGCCGACGTCGAGATATCTTCCGTGACAGGGTCCGCAAAGACATCAAAACTTGAGTGAAGATTATCAGTTGGCGTGAATGTCTCGTCCTGGATATTAAAGGCTGGGCTCCACGGAAGATCTTCGTCGGCGAGACCCAGATGTTTTATTGGAGAGTTGACCATTTGCTGGATCTTCTTGCGGTGGTTTCGGAGATTTGTGTTCGGTGATACTGAAGGTGGCGGTTTGACAGGCTTCTTGAATTTTATGACGGGAGTAATGGGAGGCGGTAGCATGCTGACATATTCACCACGAATCGGAGACGAGCCTACTAGCAACCCTGACTCCTTCAAGATGCCACATTGGCTTGGGCTAATGTCATGTGAAGAACTTCGAATGCGAGCAATCTCCTCTTCCGCTCGACCCCGTTTGATGCGAGGTGGGTCAATATCGAGGTCCGAGGTCAAGATATGACCAGCCTTATTTGGCCGCATTGCAGAAGATTCCAACGAGGAAAAATAGCCACTATCATTCATTGCAGTAGATTTTCGTTTATTATCAATGGGAATGATACTGGAAGTGACGGTCTGAGACGGAGTTGGGGGAGTTCCCTGCCGGATATAACGGGGTGGTACGACAGGAGGTGACGATTGTATAGGTTGGAGGGGGGATGAACGAGCAGGAGCTTGAGACACGTGAAGGTTGGAATTATCGTCATTCACGTCTTCCTGGAGAGCAGGATCAGAAGCAGGAAGGGTGGCATCAGAGGATAAATCCACCGGCTTTGCGTGATTTACTGCCGATGGGTATGTGGACGGCGGTATTGTCCAGGTTGCAGAATTTGAAGGCCGCGAATGCACATTGTCCTTAGGAGCCGCTGGGAGAGGAAGACTGGACATGGTTGCGCGGCGCTGAAGCTTGTCTTTGAGAAACTGTACTTCCATACCAGGTTCAATAACCCAGTAGTTCCCTTTCCCTGGATCATCCTTCGGCCTTTCTTGCTTGATGAATGCCTTGTTTAAACTGAGGTTGTGTCGAATGCTGTTCTGCCAACCAGGATCACTGTTTTTGTAATACGAAAATGTGTCGGAGATCCATTTATAGATTTGTGCTAGAGTCAACCGTCTGTTGGACGCACGGAGTATAGACATTCCGATAAGAGTCGCGTAGCTGTAGGGGGGCTTTGTGCCATCATCATCTATAGTGGGCATTTCATGAGGTTCCGGCAAACATATTTTACTGGAACCTTCACGCTTCTGCTTCTTGGTTGATCCTTCTTTCAGTGGCGCCGCATCCATAAGCATCCTTTTCAGAGGAGCGTTAGATACCAACGAAGGTTCGGGGAAGTCGGCAAAATTATTGCCAGGAGGCTCATCTAGAGGTTGAGCTTCCTTCGGCGACTGTTTCCCGGAGCTCACTGTCGAGAAGGTCGTGAATAAAGCGGATTGAGGCATTGAGGACGAAACCGGAGTGTTATGATGATACGTAGTGAAGGCCGACCTCTTGGACGGAGAATCTGTTGTAAACGCCGGGGGGGGCGGAGCCGTTATGGGCACAAATCCTAGTTTCTCACGTCCAGAAAATGAACTGCCCGAGCCACGAAACGGCTTTTTGGGAGAAGGCTTATGTGGCCTGGAGGATGTCGGATTGAGGACACAGTCCTGCTCGGACGATGCATTTTCTGTGGCCTGCAGAGGTAAAGGCGAAGGTTCTAGGCGAGGGCGTGATTTAGAAATAGCTTTGTATGACGAGAGTCCTGAGGTTGACTGCGCGGTTGGCGCAGGACGTGTAGGACTCATACTGCCGCGAGCTAGACCTCGTCGCACTAACTCAGTATCACGGAACTTTTGACGCGTGGCAGATTTGGAGACACGAAGTGCTTCGCGGAGAGATGAAGGCTTAAGCACCTTAGGCTCCAATAGGGCACCAAAAACGGGGCAGTTGGCTTCAGGAACACACCGTACTAAGACGAATGCAGTCCTCGGGCAGTAGTGTAATACAAAAGCACAATGCGACAGTATTTGAGGATCAAGCCACCAAGCGCTCAGAGGCGCGAACGAGGCAGCGATCCGAATTAGAATATGGCAGAACGAAAGGGCCCCAGGACAACGGCTATATCAAACGACGCGGAGATAGAATCGGTCGACTAAGTCAAAATGCAGTCAGGTTTCGTGGAATGAAGCTGCTCGCTCTCTTGCCGTCTTTGCGCTCCTGAGAAGGAGTTGGATGATGGCAGCGCGCAAAATGATCTTGAAAAGACGAGAGATCCGGCTACCTAGATCAAGTGGGTTATCAGTGAAAAGAGCCCTGGGAGATAGATGGGCGGGAACGCGGCTCGACTCTAAAATCAAATCCCTTTGCCCGGTCCCTTCAAGCAGGGTGGGGGGGAGATATGCGCAAGATATTGTGTGGATAATGCTTAGTTGACTGAGGAATGAAAGGAAGAGGACGGTGCTGCACCTGTTGATTTCCCACGCGCCTCGTCTGATGTGTATGGTATGGTTACGGCGCGTCCGCGTCACGCGTCGAGCCGTCCTCGGGACGAGCCCAATGAAGGTATCCAGTATTGTCACACTACCTACCCAGGTACAGGTGTACCTATAGTAGGTAGTACTCAGGTACCTACTAGGCACCGAGTGTCAGGAATACATTTCTCCTGATATATTGAGCAGTAGAAAGATCCGGGAAAATTAAGAATTGCTTACTATCTCCCTTACCCAGGTACCGTGTACAGTATCTGTAATTAACCAGTTACCTAAGGTAGTCCTCCGTAGCTGAGGTAGGTAAGACGTAAGTACCGACCTAGCTACCTACCTAGGTAAGGTGAGGTGGTACAACACTAGTCTACCTCAGGGGCTACTCGAGATATTATTACTTCCCTACTTACTCCGTACTATGTACCTTATGCGGAGTACTAGGTATGCTTTACATTGAATGTACCAAAACAAAGTATGGTGGTAGTACGGAATAGTACGACTAGAACTCCGTATCTCGGAGGTATGCAGGCCTTGACACCGCCTTGCTCATCCCGCCCAATGAACGGGCGGTCTATGCAGATCCAGGGGACCCACGGTCAATTGATGAAAAAGCCTTCCGGCCCAGCGACTATAGTACTACTATCTACTCATAGTGCTATTATTTAGTACTCCTCACTCCCTACGGAGTAGTGACCTGTCATTTAAACACCACCACCACCTATCATCGGCCCATGATCCAGATACCTATATTCACCTTGTACCAGAAATACATATGGGGCTTCAGTACTCCGTACAGCACCAGCGACTCAATCAAGTCACCAATTCCTACTACAAGTACGCACTTTAAGTGTGTGGGCGCCTCGCGACAATGGGGATTGAAAGAAGGAGATTGGGTTAAGCCAGGGGCCCTTGCAATAATCCAGCTAGGCTAAGGCAGAAGACAGTATGGAGTAGTGTGTCCAGCTGGTCCTTATAATTTACCTAGGCAGTGCGCAGTGCTGCTTGGTTGATCCCCCTGGCGGGTTAGGCCGGGCACAGTTCAATGTTATAACGTGTAGTACGGATAGACCTAATTTAAATATATATATTTGTGTGTGTAAGATTATTATCCTTTATAATCTATATTAAGATTTTAGAAGATAGATTAATATTTTAGCGATCAGGATAAGTATTACCTAAGTAATCTTCCTATATATAACGGTCTCGCCCTACCTACTACTACTATTACTAGCCAAGGCGAACCCTCCTTTATTGGTTTTTGTTATTCATGGAGCAACGCCTACGCAAAGAAGATTTGGATGGCCGGTTTTCCTAGTGCAGACTTTGTTGGAGCTGTATTTCGAGGCAACGATCTATCAAATATCTTATTATGTCTAGGGATCAAGGGGGGAGGGGTGGAAGGGGTAGATAGAGGATAGAGGAGAGAAGGGGGCAGGGGGGTGCTAATCCTCCGTAGAAAAGGTTTACCTCAGAAAAACTCTACATTGGATTATAAATGCAGTATGGCGATGTCAACTAGGTACCTAAGCCGAGAACAAGATATATCTAATGTTATCAAGCAGAGTATAAATGGGAGATGGGAGGAACCTAAGAAACAACATTTGTTTCTATTCAGCCAGTAGGGGGCATTTGCGATCTTGTTTTAATAATCTTCTAGGGTTAATAGTAATCGTTTGGGATGAAGAGATATGGACGAATAGCCCACCAGGCAATAGTATCAAATATATACAGGTTCTGGATTTTCTGTAACTAACTGTAGATTATGATATTATCTATGGGCAATGACATGTTTTGGATCATATACTCTATCTTTTGATCATCAGGGTGTACTCTGTAAGTATATCTTAGATGTTAAGTCCGTTTTTCTAATAAGTGTAATGGAATATCATATAACATGACAACTTAACATTTAGGCCGGTAGAATAATATTACTCAAGTCTCAGCAGAAGGGGTACATATCATAAGTATTAGATTACTAACTAATAATATCCATGATAATTACCTTCTCTCGAACCTCTACAATACCTATCTTTAAAGGTCACTGTAGTCTATAAGTACCTAGTACTATAATATAGCAATTTAGAATACGTGTTATTTCTATGCTACTCCTCCTCTCTTATTCTATCATGAGGTCCTGCACGCCTATTTAAACAGCAGTCTGAACACTCAAACATAGATAAACTGACTTTTAAGTAGCTTTGCCGAGTCTAGTATATAATTAATTTGGTTCAGAAATCTGTGACCTCGAACTGCAACTTCCCAGATCAGGGTCAGTGAATGTTTTTTAAGTACATGGAGATGGCGAGAGAAAAGGGCCAAAAAGGGCAAGAAAGATCGAAAATACAAAGGGAAGAGATATGAAAAAAAACAAAGCGGAAGAAATTAATCTATTTAACAAGAATCAAAGGTCCGTGGTGCATTTTAACTCCAATATATGAACCAGAAGCGAGGCTGGAGGGAACACTACTAGTGCCCAGAAAAGCCAACTGCATCTGAAGGCACCTGCAACCCAAACGAGTATAAACCAACCATACAATGATTTGCATTCAATGTCCCTTGTTAACTTCAAGACATTTTCTTTTCAAGGGAAATCATGGCGTCAGAGATGTTGCCATGAAAACTCTTGAAGATACTGTGGGAGGTGGGCGATATGCAACGAAAAAGGCACCATTAGTCTAAGAATGTAAACATGCTGGTGTGGATTATATTCAAAGCCCGGTCAGCGTCTCTCTCTTCAATAACGCAGGAAATATTAATTTCGCTTGCACCTGTAAGACAAAGTAAGATAAGCCTCTGACGATCAATAAAAATGAGCAGGTCGAACTTACCTTGAGAGATCATCTCGATGTTAACGTTGTTTTCACCAAGTGTCGAGAACATCCGGCCAGCGACACCAATCATGTTTTTCATTTGCTTCCCAACAAGACTAAGAATTGCCATCTCCGGGATGATGTCAACCGTGCCATATTTTTGCAAGTCTCGTAAAGCGCCTTTGAGATCCTCATCTATGATTTGGTATTCATCTCTTCCAACACCATTAAGAAGGGGCATTTCCGAATGAAGGGCCATGGATACATGAACCTCACTTGTGGATATTAGATCGATTGAAAGTCTCCACCGGTCAAGGACAGAAAATATTCCAGCGAAGAACCCGTGCGAAAGCGAGCGCTTGTTCGAGTGTACATTGATCACCAATATCTTGTGCTTGATTGTAACAGCCGTTGGGCGTTTCGGACGCTGTACAAGACTTGGACTCCGGGTACGAAATAGTCTCGGATCGTGGCCGGGGGTGGTCTTGTCCAATTCAAAGGTAGAATCAGGGAAAATCACTGTACCATCCCCTCTTGGATTCATAACGTTTTTTATGCGTATTGGGATCTTTGCGCGGATGACTTGCTCCATAGTAAAAGGATGAATCACCTCCGAGCCGTAGAATGTCAACTCAGCTGCCTCAGCTGGAGTTATTGCAGGAAGAAGGCGCGCGGTGGGAACTTTTCGAGGATCTGCGGTGAATATCCCATCGACTTCTTTCCAAACCTGTAGTTCCCTGGCATTTATTCCCACGGCAACCAGAGCGGCGCAAAGATCAGTATAACCACGTCCGATCTGATCAAGAAGACCTCCGGGGACAGTTCCAAAAAACCCAGTCACAACTGGGACTTTATTTTCACAGGCCCTAATCTTTCTGCCAAGGGCAGCCGCAAGATTGTTGTAGAATGCCTGGTCGAGACCCTGATTCGAGATGGGAAAATCAATGATCTCAGCTAAATCCACATACTGCGAATCCACACCACGGTCTTGAAGGAAAGCCGCCATAAGTCGACAGCTCAGCTTTTCCCCCGTACTGATCACTTTATCCACACACCGTGCACTGATTTCTCCCAGTGTCTGTGCAGCTTCCAGGACTTTTAGAACCTTGTCGCATTCGCTATTTATATCTGAAATCAGTCGGGACTTGAGAACGTTAGATCGGATTTGGTCGTCGACAACTTGTATATGCTCCAGCCGGACTGCCTCTACGAGGGAGGCATACTGTTGCGATAGAGCGTCTTCAGCGTCCCGCGCCGCTCGCAGTAAACTACCGCATGATATAGAGTCAATTTTAAATCCATGGTATGCCAGACGAGACAAAAAAAAAGCAGAAAGGAGATATGTAACTGGAAGGGTTTAAGGGAAGATGGCAGTGGTAAGGTTAGAGAAATGACTCACCGATTCGTGGTACCTGCAGCTTTCGTCGAACTGCTCCGCGCTGAACACACTATAGCCACACGATGTTCTAAAAGGCTCGGTCTGGTTAGAAAATGCTGTTAGTAGACAACTTTATCACTTGATCGAGATTCGCAGAAGATACTTACAATATCACCTGATCGATGATATTCAGAGCAAACTTTCCAACGCTTGTACCCCCGAACTTCTGTACAACCCAATTGCTACCCAGTGAGACTTTTTGGTCACTATCGACCAACGGCAAAGAGTCTGCCTTGTACTGCTGGTGGTCATCCATGTCGGTTTTTAGTAGCAAGTCAAAGCCTTACAGTCCAGAGATGGATGACACACCGGTCGGTGCTTGCACTTGGCTCCGGTAGCGGGACGCCTTTTTTATGTGCACTGGCGGGGTTGCGAAAGCGGAGTACCGGGCGATAGCATCGAGGGATGAATGGTTTTTCTCCGGGCTACCCCTTCCGCCTTCCCTAATGAATCAACCAATTAGTTATCAAGGGCGGTAAATCTTACCTAGGCAATTGTCTTACTCGTGCCACCGCAGGCAGGAATATTGAACCATTACATTATACCGTATGAGGTACTGGGGACACGCCTGCTTCTTCTATGTCTTGATTAGTCCATAATTATTTTTATACTTACATGCCAGAGTATGTAAAGGTCTTATCGCCCCCCACCCACTTATTTATAGAGTATAAGAGCTCTAACTGTGTAGTAGTATGAAGATTTATCAGATACGGCTTAGCAGTAGTTATAGGTAGATAATCATAGTAAATTATTCTTCGCCCGTGGCCAGCTAGTAATTAAAGCGCTGGCATGTAAAATCACTAGGGCTCTAACCAATCAGTATGGATGTTTAATACCCGCTGTTCCCTATTTCTTTACTACAGTAGTTGATAGTTCTTCGCTCTGCAATAAAATAAAACGTGGAGTTGAGTTAATTATACTTAACTCCCAGTCATGCCTGCAGGTCAATCAATACCTTAGGAGATACTACAGTAGGCATACAATCCTCCGAAGCCGGGGGGTGTGTTAGGGGAATGATTGAATTAAGCTAATCCAATGATTGACTGTTAATACAGAAGAAATTAATAAAAAAAATAAAAAAATAAAAGTATTCTGTATTCATGTTATATTTTTTTATTTTTTTATATAGTGCTATTTCTTGCTTTATTTAATTATTTATTTAATTATAATATACTAAACAAAATATTCACGCAGATATTATTAAATTTTTAAAATTTAAAGAATTTATATAAAAACTTTATAATAATATTTTTTATTTTATATATATCTATCTTATCTATAAATAGTTTTAAGATTTCTAATTTATATATTATTTTTATTATATAAAAATTTACTCTCTATATAAATAATAATTCTTTAATTTTTTTATTATTTTTAAATATAATTCTATAAATAATCTGATATTTTTATATTATTTTTTTATTTAATTTTTTTATATTTTTATTTATATATTAATATAATTTTTTTCTAATTCTGTAATTATAGCTGAAGAAGCTAAGTTTAAAAATATTTTTTTTATAATATTTATTTATTTTTTATATAATCTTACTAAATCTACTTAGACTAATTTATATATTAATAAATTTATTATACTTATTTATAATTTTTTTTTAAAAAAAACAAGTATATAATTATATATTTTATAATTTAAAAAAATAAGATTTTTTATTAATTATATTATACTAATCTATAGAAGAAAGTTTAAAGATTTTTTTTATATAAATTTATTATTTATATTAGTTTACTATCTATTATATAAATAGATATTTATTTTTTAAGATTTATATAAATATTATTAATATATATTATAATTCTTTTTTTATTAACTAAAAACTATTTATTTTTATATATTAATATTATTCTTATTATCTTCTGTAATTTATCATAATTTATTTTATATATTAATAATATCTGATCTATCTTCTTTAAAGATATTTAATTATTTAAATACTAAAATAAATATTATAATAAATATAAGTAAAAAGACTATAAAGTCTATTATATATATATTATAAAAATAAAATAAAATATTAATTTATAAGTACTGCACTGCTTTTTTATATTATTATTAAAAAATTAAATAAATTAAATAAATTAAATAAAAAGACTTTTTTATTTATTTTTTTTATTATCTTTTTATTTTTTTATAAAAAATAAAATTTTATTAATTAAAAAAATATTATTAATCAATTATCTGAAGAAATTTTATTAATTAAATAATATTATTAATTATTTATTTAAAGATCTAAGAATTATTTTAAATTTTAATTAATTATTAAAAACTTTAATTTTTTATAAAGCAGAGATTAACTCTTAATTTATATAAATATATTTAATCTATTTAATTTTATATTAAAATTATACTTTATAATCTTTTTATATATATTTTTTATTTTAAATCTTTTTTATTATAAATTCCTTTTTATTATTAATTATTAGTTCTGATAATTATATATTATTTAGTTCTTAAGATAATAATAAGTCTGATAATATAGAATAAAGAAAATCTATATAAAAATTAAATAAATATCTATAAATATACTTAGTTATATAATATAAAAATTAATTATTCTTATAATTATATATTTTATATTTTTTTAGTTAAGTTTCTTATAGAATTAATCTGTATAGATATTTTTTATATTTAATTATATTTTACTTTTTTTATATTTAAATATTAGATTTTTTTATTAACTTACTTACTTTTCTATATATTTTTATATATAAATTATTAATATTTATATTTATTCTTAAGTCTCTTTAATAATTTATATAATAACTTTTTTTATTAGATTAGATTTTATATTAATTCTTCTACTAAGAATTCTTAGACTTTAATTAATAAAAATAATATAAGATAATATTTATAAATTATAATATAAAAAGTTTTTTATTTTGATAAATAAAAATATACAGCTGTTTAGAGTAATAAAGAAGATACTGATTTCTTTCTTAGTTATATTTTTTTAATCTAAAAAGCTTCTTTTTATATACTTTTAGGCAATAATAAAGATAATTAGATTAATAATTATTTAATCTAAGTATATCTTAATTATACTAGAGCTTAAAAAGATATAACAGATAGATCTTAATATTAAGAATAATTAAGATAATTAATTATCTGATTTTTAGTTATATTATAATCAGATATAAAGATTTTCTTAATCTGATTATAATCTAGTGATTAGATATAAAAATTCTAATTAACCTGACCTGACCTGGCTGTTAGCCACTCTAGTTTAGAATCAGCTGAGCAGCTCTTTTAAAAATAATAATTATTTTTAATTAATTTAATTATATAAAATATAAATATAAATATATATTTTAATTATATTATTTATTTATTTTATAACTTTATCTATCTTTAAATAACAGACTATAGAGAGTTTTTATTAAATTTTTATTAATTAATATATTTATTTTTATATTTTATTTATAAATTATATTTCTTAATTAAATATAATAAACCTTAAGATTTTATATTTTTTTATAAATAATTATATAATAGTTTATATAACTATTTCTTAATTAATTTTTATTATAAATTTTAAGATTATATTCTTTAAGAATTAATCTATTATTATTAAAATATTTAAACAGTTTTTTCTTCAATAGATTAATAATAATATTTATAATAATATTTTTTAATATTTAATTAAATATATCTAATAATTTTAATAATTTTTCTTTCTAGATTTTTATATAATTATAAATATTATAGTTTCTTATAAATCTCTAAATATTTTTTAATATTATAAATTAGAAATATTATCAGCTAATTAGAATATATATTATTTTATAATTAGAATATTCTAATAATATTAAATTATAAATATATTAAATAATATTTATACAGAGAAGTTTAAAATTTAAAATTTATTTTCTTTTTAAAAAATAGATATAAATTTTATTTATTAATATATATTTAATAATAAATATTCTAAAATCTAGTTAAGATAAAAATTTTCTCTGTTTTTGAATTAGTATTTTAATTTTTTTTAATATAATTTATTATTATTTTAAGTCTCTCTTCAGCTTTTTGTATTAATATATAATATTTATTTTAAGTTATTTATAATTTGTATTAAAATAGATAGAATAACAGCTATATTAATTGATCTATTTAATTAAAAAAATAATAAAATTATATAATTTTAAAAATAGTTATTCTTATCTGTGAATATATTTTATTTACATTATAATAAATTATTAGTCTATTTATTCTTTTTTTATTTTTATAAACTAATTTAAAATTAAATCAGTTTAAAAATAAAGACTATTATATATATTATTTAATCAGCTTTCTTAAAAAATATATTTTAGATTTTTATAATTAATTATTACTTAAAATATTTTATACTAATCTTAATTCAGTATTTTATTATTTAAAACTTTATATAATAATAAAAAGTTTCTTATTATAAATTAGATAATTATATTTTATTAATATATTTTATTTTAAGAAGTATATATAAGATTATAATATATAATTATTATTATATTATAAAAAAACCTTTTTTGTATCATAATTAAATAAATTTATTTCTATAATTATTATATATTCAGAATAAAATAAAGTTAGAATTAGATTAAAAAAATATATTTTTTAATTTATTAAAAGCTATCTAATAATCTGATATTTATTTAAAGATTATATTTAAGAACTTTTCTTAAGAAGTAAGAACTTTTCTTAAGAAGACTTTATTGAACTTTCACTTTCTCATATAAATTGGGTGCAAAAGTGAGATGAAAGTGAGAGAAAGATAAGAGAAGTAAAAAATAAGAAAAATTAAAAATTAGATAATTAAGTAAGAACTTTTCTCTAATCTCTTAGAAAGACTTTACTGAACTCTTACTTTCTTATATAAATTAAATATAAAAATAAGATAAAAATAAGATAAAGATAAAAGAAAAATAAGAGAAAGATAAAAGAAGTAATAAGAAAAATTAAAAATTAGATAAATAAAAAAAGACTAAAAGCTGATTCAACTTAATTAAAACTTATTAAAAAACTAATTAAAAATTAAGAGATTTTTTTATTTATATTTATAGCCAATTAACTATTAAAAGTATATAAAAATATATAAAATTATATAAAATTATATAAAAATTATATAAATAAAACAGGGCCAAGAATAATAAAACTAATAATTAAATAAAGATTAAAATAATTAATAAAAATAAGATCTTTTATTTTACTATAGAATAGACAGAACTCAGAATTATTAGTTTGTTAACTAATAATCTAAGATAATTAACTAGTCTAAAACTATAAACTAATAAGTCTTAGATAATAAACTAATAAGTCTGTCTATATTATTAATATATTCTTATAATTTTAATAAGATAAAATATCAGAAAAAACTAAAGTAAATAAATTATTAAAAATAAAAAATAATAATAATAAAATTTAATAAATTATTATATTTAATTATTTAATAAATTAAGTATATTTTTAATCAAGAAACTGCTTAGTCAGATTATCTATTTATATTTTATTAATAAATATTTATTAAATATTAATTATTTTATTCAGGACTTCTTATCTTAATTAATAATTAATAATATTAATATATTTTAGACTAGTTTAAAAGAGAAAATTCTTATTAGTAAGAATTTTAACTATTTAATAATTATTATATAATATAGAGAAGTATTAATTAGAACTAAATCTTATTTATTTAAAAAATCTTTTTTATTAAAGAAGTTACTTGACTGCAGTAGTTAGAACTAATAATTTAGCTTTAATAATTAAAAAAGTTATATAATATTATTTCTTATTTAGTTAATTAATAAAGCTATTAAATAAATAAATAATATACTCTATTAAGCTAGTATAATCTTAATTATTAGTAAAACTAGTATTACTAATTATATAAAATAAAATAGAACTAGAACTAAATTTAATAGTTAAATTCTTTATTTTTTTTAAATAAAAGATTAAATAATTTATAGTCCTAAGATATTTAGAACTTGAATTAATTAGATATTTTAAAATTAACTAATATAATTTAATAATATCAGATCTAATCTAAATTATAGAATATAAAGCTAATTCTACTTTCTGCTGAAATTTATAAATTTAATTAATAATAATTTAGTAAAGTAAATCCTTTACTAATTTCTTACTTAGAAATAGAAATTTAGAACTTTTTCTTTACTCTAAATTAAATTTATTAATAATCTTATTAATATAGTTTAATTATTAAATCTATAACTTTCTATTTAGATAATTATATAAGATTTAAATATTAAAAAATAAATTAATCTCTTTAAGATCTTTGAATTTAAATAATATTATTAATTCTTACTTAAATTTATTAAATTTTTAATAATTTAATTTATAAAATATATAAATTATATTATTTATAAAAATTATTAAAATTATAAATTTATTAATAAAGATATATTAATCTTTCTGAATAAACTTAAGCTCTAAGATTATTAGTTTTTGTTTCAGAGTATTTTACTAAAGAAATAATAAATATCTTAATCTATATAAAGCTTTTTATAATAGAAAAACTGTTTATTTATTTTCTAATCTAGAAATTAGACTTATATAGATTTTTTTTTTAATAAAATTATTAAAAAAGGCAGTGATTATATTCAATTAATTAATTTCTAGATTAAATATAATAATTAGAGTTAAAGAAATCTGTATAGATCTGGTTATAAGAATATTAATATATATTTTTAATTAATCAGATATCTGTAAATTATTTTTAATATAAATTTAGACTTTAAAACCAGTCAGATAATCAGTTTTATTAAATTTATATAAAAATATCTATTTTAATAATAATACTTCAGCTCTATTAATTTTATAAATTAAATATATATTCTAAGTATTTAGAGCTTTTAATTAATTAATTTCAGTTTTAATAGTCTGAGTAAATTAGCTTGAAAATATATAATTTCTTATTTTTTATTAGTTAATAGATAAAGATAGAAGTAATAAAAAATTAATATAGAGAATTTCACTTTTATTAATATAATTAATTATTATTTAAATAACTTAAAAAATAAGTCTAGCTCTTTTAAAATTAAAATCAGATAATTCTAAGTAGATCTATTTTAAATCTCTAATTAATTTAATATCTAAAAACTCAGTTTTATTAATCAGCTTATTAATATTTAAATTATTAATAAGAATCTAAGATAATAAAGAAGATAAGTTAAATAATAAAAATAATAAATTCTCTATAATTATATTATTATCTTATCTAATTAAGATATTTAACTAATTATTTAAAACTGCTAACTGGCTTAATTTAGTAGTTAACTAATTTAAGATTATTAATTAATCTTATTCTAATTAATTATCTAATAAAGATTCAGATATTTATTTTAATATTTCTAAATTAGAAAAATCTTTATTTATATTAGATTCTTTAGATTCTTTAAAAATAGAGATATCTAATTATTCTAATTAAATAAAATCAACTAATTTAGTTATTTTTAATTTTATTAATAGATTTTCTAATTCAGTATATTATTTATAATTAAAATTTTTATTAAAAATAATATTATAAGCTGAAATTATTTTTTTAAGAATAGATATTTAGATTTATTAAATATTAGTTATCTAATAATTAATTAGATAATTAATTAGAGCTCTGGGCCCTAGTTTATCTTCTTTAAATAAATTACTAATTTAGATATAGATATATAATTTATATTTTCTTAAATAGAAAATATCTAATTTCTTAGATAACTATAAAAGACTTTTCCAGACAGTTTTATATAATATTTCTTAATTTAATTATTTATTTAATATTCTGTTTAGAATAAAAATAGCCGAATCTATTATTTCAGGCTATAAAAATATAAAAAGCCCTGAATTAATTAATAAACTTCTTATTTTAAAAATAATTAGAACTCCGGATCTTTCTATATATAGATTTTGCTCTGATTAATAAACTAGTAAATAATTAATTAATAGATCTTTAGTACTAGCCCAGATTAGAAAAATACTAAGATTCTAATTCTAATCAGAATAAAATCTCTTGAATATTATCCTAAACTGATTAATAATTAATTAAATCATATTAATAATTAATTCTGAAACATCTGAAGTTAGAGCTTGCTCTAGATAAAATTTTAAATAAGAATAATAGAGATAACTGATATATCTCTGTTTATTAATTTTATTTACTATATAAATCAAGTCTTAATAAATTAATTTAAATATCTGACTTTTTTTTTTAAATTTTTATCTTAAAATTTATCTTTTTAATTAACTAATTTTATATATAAGATATTTTTTATTTTAGCTTAGCTTATCTAAGCTAGTCTGTTTTAGCAAATTAATAATATTAATTTTCTGAATTAAATTACTTAGATAATTTAGAATTTTCTTATTAAAATATTCTAATCTTTTATATTATTCTTTAGTTATTTCAGATATTATATATTAATATTCTGAGAGTTTAATTAGCTTAAGATTATAAATTAATAAATCTGAGATAGCTAACTAGCTTATTTTAATAATAATAATTATAGCAGAACTAAATTTTTATTTTTATTAAATATAGTATATTTTTTTAATTTTCTTAATTTAATATAATAGAGTTTTATCTACTTATTTAAGAAATCTATTTTTTTTATTTAAAAATAGTCTCTTTTTATCAGCTTTTGCAGCTAAGAGAATATTTATATAAAATTAAAAAATATAAATTACTTTTTTAAGTTTAAAATATAGATTTTTTTTATTTAGATAAATAAAATAAAAAATAACTATTCTATAATCTTAAATAATTAAAACAATGTCTTCTACTCTTACTAATTTATTTCTATTTATAATAAAAATATAATTAATAAAAAAATTTAAGAAATTACAGATATAATTATCTGAAGCAGTATTAAAAATTTATTAAAATAAATAAAATATTAATAATTATTTTAAATAAATAATTTATTAATTTATTATTAAAAAAATCTTTTCTATCTTGATAATTGCTTTATTATTCTTATTAAATAAAAACAGTATTTAGTAAGTCTGACAGTATTATTTAAAGAAATATCTTAGTTTAAAACTATTTCTGAAAGTATTTTTAAAATAATTTAAAATTTTAATCTTAGATTTTTATTCAGAATCTCTTAGTTTCTTATTAATATAAAAATAATTATTAAAATTATAAAATCTATTATTCTTATCTAATTTATATAAACAGGATTAATTCTTAAATTTTTATCTCTTTATTAATATTTTATTATTTTAGAAAGTTTATTTTAACTTAGTTATTAAAACAGTTATTAAAATAGTTAATTTAGAATTATCTAAAAAATCTTAAAAAAAATATAACTAATTCTATTACTACTATTATTAATTAACTTAATAAATTATCTAATTTAGAAATTTAAATAAATTTAATTATATATTCTTTATATTATCTTAAGAAACTTAGATAGTTCTTTCTGATTATTCTTATTATTAATTAATTTTAATTATTAAATTATTATAAAATTATCTATTATTTTCTGAATTAATTTAAGAAAATTATAGATTATTTAAATAAAACTAGTAATCTTGCTTAATTTCAGCTTTACTACTTCTAAATAAATAAGCTTTTATTAAGTTATATAATTCTTAATAGAACTCTTTATTTCTAAGAATTATAGCTTATAATATTTATTAATAACTTTTCTTATATAAAACTAATTAATAAAGATAATTCTTTTCTTTAGAGCTTATAAAATTTAATAAGATTTTTCTAAATTAAATATAGTATACTGATTTTACTTATTTAATATAGAATTTATTAATAAATTTAAAGAGACTAGTCCAGAGATAATTTTCTTTTATTTCTTAAATTAATAGTTAAATTAATTTATAATTTTCTAATATAAAAGATAGTCTGATTTACTAAGATCTATTATTAAAGTAATATAATAATTAAAATCTGAAATAGATATAGTAACTAGCTTAATAAAATAATTAGATTTTTTAAATAAATCTAGATTTATATATTTTCAGATATTTTTATTAATAATAAATAATTAAATTTAATTAATTCAAAGAAACTAATCAGATTAATTATTAAGAATAATAAAAATTTTCTTAAATTACTAATTTTAAGATATAATAAAGAAATAGTTAAAAAAATTTAAGAATTTAAATAGATCTTATTTTTTACTTAAAAATTTTATAATTTTTTATATAAATTTTAAGTCAGAGATAAAATAAAAATAAAAAAAATAAAAAAATATAAAAAATCTCAGAGATATTAATAAAAAATTAATATAAAAATATAACTAGACTTATAATTAAGAACTTTTTTTAAGAAATAAAAACTTTTCTTAAGAAGACTTTATTAAACTTTTACTTTCTTATATAAATTAAATATAAAAATAAAATAAAAATAAGAAAAAAATAAGAAAAATAAAAAATAAAAAAAATTAAAAATTAAATAATTAAATAAAAATTTTTCTTTAATTTCTTAAAAAAACTTTACTAAACTCTTACTTTCTTATATAAATTAAATATAAAAATAAAATAAAAATAAGATAAAAATAAAAAAAAGATAAGAGAAAAATAAAAGAAATAATAAAAAAAATTAAAAATTAAATAAATAAAAAAAAGACTAAAAACTAATTCAACTTAATTAAAACTTATTAAAAAACTAATTAAAAATTATAAGATCTTTTTATTTATATTTATAGTCAATTGACTATCAAAAGCATATAAAAATATATAAAATTATATAAAAATTATATAAAAATTATATAAATAAAACAGGACTGAGAATAATAGAATCAGTAATTAAATAAAAGCTAGAATAATTAATAAAAATAAGATCTCTTGCTTCGCTGCAGGATAGATAAAACTCAGAATTATTAATCTGCCAACTAATAGCCTAAGGCAGCCAACTGGCCTGAGGCCGCAAACTGATGAGCCTTAGGCAGCGAACTGGCGAGTCTGCCCATATTGTTGACAATATTTTTTATATTAATTAATTTAAAGACTATACTATCTCTAAGAAACTTTTAATAAATTATTTATAAAAATTAATAAAGCTTAGAAATTCTTATAAAAGTTTTATAATTATTAAAGTTTTTTATTTTTAAATAGCTTAAATTTTTACTAAATTTATCTAAATCTTTATTATTTATATAATAAATCTAAGATATTAAATTTCTTTTAAAAATTTATATTTTTTAATATCTAGATATAGTTCTGCTTTATTTAATTTAATAAAAATATTTTATATATATTTTTAATATTTTTTTAAAAAGTTATTTAAGTAAATAAATATATTATTTATATGGACTAAATATAAGGATAGTAATTCTTATAATCCTTGTGATATAATATATTATAAGAAATACTTATACTATAAAGACAGTCTCTTACAAAGTAATTATACTAGTATAGTATATAATTTATAAAATTCTTATAAATATATTTATTTATAAGAAAAGCTAGATAAAAGACTAGCAATAATATTTTGAATAATATAAATATTATTTTAATTTCTAATAGATATTTTTTTTTATATTATTTTAATATATATTCTTATAATTTTATTACTTAAAATCTATAAGATAATTTATTAAAACTATATTTATATAAAATACTAAATATTATATTTATAAGAATTTTTCTAATCTTCTAAAAATTAATTATAAAATTATTATAAAAAAATAATTAAAATAAATATAATCTTATTAGCTTTTAAAAATCTTTATAAATAATTAAATATATTTTAATAAATTATAGAATTAAAGCAGAGACTTAAAATTTTTATAAATAATAAAAAAATTTATAAATCTTTAAGTAATTCTAATATTTTATCTATAAAATTAAAAAAAACTAATATATATATATATTTTTTATAAAATAGTAAATATTATAATATTTATAATTATATTACTTTTTAATTATTTATTACTTAGCAAGAGTCTATTATAAAGATTAATAATTAAAATAAAGATTAATAAACATAAATTATAATAATCTATTTAATTTATATATTTAATAATTTATAGAAAGATAAAGCTGTGAAGTTTTTTTAAAAGAATAATTAAATAGATTTTTTTAAATTTTTTAAGATATAGCTAGATAATCTAGAAAATTATAAATAAAAAATATAATTATAAATTCTAAGAATAACTTCTTATAAAAAAAGAATTTTATATATTTATAATACTAAAAAAAAATAAAAATAAAATTAGATTATAAAGTATAAATATTAAATATTATATAATTATATTTATTTTTTAAATTATTTCTATAAAATATAAAATAAAAAATCTATAAATAGCCAGATTTTTTATTATTAAATAAGATCTAATTATATTACTCGCAAAACTAAGACTAAGTATTAATTAATAAAGTAAAAAAACTGATTATTTATAAAAGAAAATATTATTATTTATAAAAAAAAATATTATTATTTATAAATTAAATAAAATAATTTAATAATTAAAATTATTATAAAAGATTTTTATAAAAAAATATTTTATAATTAAATATATCAGAAGTATTTATTTTATAAGATTTTATATTAATATTTATAGAAATAATAAAATACTTTAATTATAGAAAATAAGATTATATAATAAAAGATTATTATTAATATAAGAATAAAAATTTTAAAGAATAACTTACAGTTTAAATAAATTATAAGAAACTAATAAATATATCTTTTATAATATATTTTATTCTAAGATTATAAGAGTAATTACTTATACAGAATAAGATTAATCTATTTAAAGAAATTAATATCTTAATTAATATAAATATAAAAATAAATCTAATATTTATAATATTAATAAAAATTATAAAATAATTTATAATATTTATAAAGCTTTTTATAAGACTATTAAATAATAGTAATATATAATTAAAAAAAACTATAATATTTAAAATAAATCTTATAAATATAGAAAATAATTATGAAAAATTTATAAAAGAATTATTATTATAATATTTAATATAAAGAAAGTTTTATTAAATATATTATAAATTTAAATAAAGATCTCTATTACAGAGTTTAATTAATATTATTTAAGATTTTATAAGAAATAATAAGTTAAGATATAATATATTATTATAATAAAGTTTCTTATAAAGAAATTAAAGATTAAATAATTATAAATTATAATAATTAAATTTATTTATAAAGAAATAAATCTAAAAATACTTTTAAAATAATTTTATAAATTTAAAATAATATTTATAAAAAATAAAATAATAGATTATTTATTTTATAATTAGATATTAATCTGAAAATTTATTTTTAAAAAATTATAAATTAAAAATAGAATTAATTTATAAAATATTATCTACAGAGTAGAAAATACTCTAAAAATATTTATAAAAATATCTTATATATAAATAAATTTAATATTTAAAATTATTTATTAAAATATTAGTTCTTTTTATAAAAAAAAATAGAAGCTTATAAATATATATTAATTATTATAAATTAAATAAATGAATTATTAAAATAAATATTTATTATTATAAATTAATAGCTGTATTAATTAGCTTGCAGAAATATTATAATTTATATAATTTAATTTTTATAAAATCTATTATAAAATAAGAATTATAATAAACTATAAATATAAAATAATCTTTTAGAGAAAATATAATTTATTTAAATATTTACTTATATTATTTAGATTAATTAATATATTTATAAAATTTTAAGATTTTATAAATTTCTTATTTACAGAGTACTTAAATAATTTTATAATTATTTATTTTAATAATATTATAATATACTTACAAGATTTAAAAATATATAAGAAATAAATTTATAAAATTATATAAATCTTAATTAAAATAAATCTATATATAAAGCTAAATAAGTATTATTTTATATAAATAAAGATTAATTTTCTTAGATTTATTATTAATTATAAAAATATATAAATAAAATCACAATAAATTATAATAATTTATAAATAATTAAAGTTATAAAATATAAAAAATATATTATAATTTATAAGATTTATAAATTAATATTAATAATTTATTTAAAAATACTTATAAATAATAATCTTATTTATAAATTTTATTAAGAAATTTTATAAAAAAAAAGAAAATCTAATATAAATTTTTTTATAATTAATATTTATAAAAATTTTAAGCAGCCGAAGATAATATTTATAAAAAATATTATAATTATTTATTTTAAAAAAAATAAATATATATATATTAAAATAAATATATCTAATTTTATAATTAATAATATATTATTATAAAAAAATATAAATAGTTAATAAACTCTAATTATATTTTATTTATAAAAAATAATTATAGTAGAAAGAAATTATAAAATTTATAATTAAAAATTATTTATAATAATAAAATTATTTAAAAAATAATATTATTAACTAAAAAAAGCAGATTTTATAATTAAACTATTTATTAATTATAAAAATCTTAAATACTTTATAACAGGCTCAGAGCTATTATAAAGATAAGTATAATAGATATATAATTTATAATATTTTAATTTTATTTTATTTATTATTTAAGTATATAGAATTTTATAAATATATTTTTCTAATATTTAGATTATAAAAAAAATAATAATTAAAAATTATAAGAAATTAAATAAGCTAGTTTTATAATAATTATCTAATCTATTTAAATTATAAAAGTCAGAAAATATATAGATAAAAACTTTATTTATAAATATTAGATAGAATTTTATTTATAAATATATTTTAAATATATAGAAAATTATAAAAGAAAAAAATAATAGATAATATTATTATTATAAAAAAATTATAGTATAAAAATTCTTTTACAAAGCTACTAGCTGTAGTATTTATAATATTAATAAAAGATTAATAAATATAAAAAATTTATAAAGAACTAAGAGATTTTAAAGATTTTAAATTATAAAAAAAAAATAAATAAAATTTTATAATAAAAAAATTATAAAGATTTCTTATAAAAAACAGAATAATTATATATTCTAAATAAATATATTTTTAAGTTTTAAATACTTATAAAGCTATATAATAATTTTATTATAGATTATTTTATAAATAAAAAAATATTAATACTAATATTATAATAATTCTAATAATTAAAAATAAATAGTTTTATAAATAAATACTATTAAGCCTGTGAAGTATATTAAAATAATAAAATAATTTATAAAAAATAATAAAAATTATTAAAATCTCTATTTATATTTATAAAACTCTGAAAAAAGATAATAATAAATTTTATTATTAATTTATTTATAAATATTAATATTATTAAAAACTTATAAAAAATTTTTAATAATATTTTAATAATAATAAATTAATATAATAAAATAGTTTATTTTATTTTTTTATAAAAGAGTTTTAATAAGAAGAATCTTATAAGAATCTTTATTAAAAAAATTTTTATTTATATAATATATCCGCGAATATTATTATAAATTATAATAATATTTTTATAAAGAATTTTTAATCTAATTTTATTTATATATTTATAATAAAAAAAGATTAAGCACAGCTTATTATCTATAGATTAATAATTAAATTAAAAAATTAAATAATATTCTTAAGTAATATTTATAAAATTATATTAATTTTAAATAAAATAATTAAATAATATTCTTAAGTAATATTTATAAAATTATATTAATTTTGAATAAAATAATTAAATAAATTTATTATCTATTATAAAATTTATATATAATAATATTTTATAAATTTTTATAAAAAAATTATTCTTTTATATTATTATAGCAGAATATTTATAAGTAATTAAAATAAATTTTTATATAAAAAAAATAGAGACTAAAGTCTTCAAATAAATTAAATATATTTAGAAAATCTATATTAAAATAAAAAAAATATAATTTTTATTTATAAAAAATAAAAATAATTTTATAATTATAAAAAATAAATAAAAAACTTTATATTAGAAAAAATAATTTAATTATTTATAAAATATTTTTTATAAAGATAGATTAACAAGAAACTAGATTTATAAAATAAAAAATCTTATTATATTATTAAATAAATAAACTTGTAAGTCTATAGACTAAAATTATTTATAAAATTATAAATATATAATATATTTTATATATTATTATTTTATAAATATTATAAAATAAATAGAATAAACTTATAAAATATTTTTTTATAAATAAAAATAATTATAAATATTATTTAAAGATCTTATTAATTTTATAAAGTTAAAATAGATTCTTAAGAATATTAATTAAATAAAAGAATTATTCTAATAAAAATAATATTTAAAAATTAATTATAAATTTATATTATTTATAACTTTATAAAGAATTTATTTACAAGTATAATTTTTATTTAAAAAATAAAAAAAAATAAAATAATAAAATAATAGAAAAGATTATTCACAAGAATTCTTATTTAATTATAATTTAAAATATAAAATATAATAAATACTTATAAAAATAAAAATAAATAGATTAATTACTTAGTTTATAAAAAATAGATTTTATATTTAATTTAAATATAGTTATTATAGAGTGGCTTAACCTGACTGTTATATCTTAATCTTAACCTGGCCATAATCTGACAGTTAGATTAAGATATAAAAAATTTTTAACTATATAATTAAAATTAGATTAAGATATAATTATTACTATAATTATTTATATCTGCTGATTAGAAAGATCAGATATAATAGATAGATTAATAATCACAGATTAATTTATAATATATATATTCTTTTTATATAAATAATATATAAAATATAATATATATTTAATTATAATATAAATATAATAATATTCTTTAAATATAGTCTACTGCTTGATCTGCTTAATTAATTATCTTAAAAAATATATTATATTTTAAAAAAGACTTTTACAGAATCTAGTATAAAAAAAATAAGAAAAAATATAAAATATTTATTTTTTATATTATTTAGAATAATAATTATAATAATATAAGAATTATAAAAATCAAGTCTTTATCTCTATCTAAGTATATATAATAATTAAAGACTTAGATAAAACTAGTTCTTTTAATTTTAATAATAATCTATTCTCTAAATTATTTTTAAAATTATCTATATTCTTATTCTTATTAATATAAAAAATAATAATTATCTTATTCTTCTCTTACTTCTTAGATATAAAAATAATTAAATCTAAATTAAGATTATTAAGTATATTCTGATACTTTTTATTTATAAAAAAATAATTAATATATATTTAAAGCATAACTGCTTTAATTATATTAAAATTAAGATAGCTTTGATAATAATAATAGATATTTTAAGAACTATTAAAAAGATATTTAATACTAATATTATTAATTATAATTAAGAGAAAATCTCTAGTTATTTAATAAAAAATAGAAAATTAATTATAGCAGAACTTTTAGTAAATAAGAATATTAGTATATTTTATAATATTTAGAATTATATTAATTTAATCAAAGATATTTTAAGAAATTATATATTTTTAATATTTAAATATATCTTAAGTTTTTTATATATTTTAATAAGAGCTGAATATAAAATAATCTTCTAATTTTTTATAATATATATAATCTTGAGATTTAAAAAAGAAGAAAAAATCTGACTTAAGAAGCTTATCTTAGTTTAAATATTATTATAATTTATAAAGATCTGAGAAACAGAAGAAGAAGACTTAATAATATTTTTTAAAAATAAATTAAATAATTATAATTAATTTATAATTCTAAAGCTATTTTATAAATAATAAATATAAAAAAATAAAAATAAAAAACTCTATAAAAACAGTTTATTTTATTTTAAGATATAATTTTATATAAATATAATTTATTATATTTTAATATATAACTAAGACACCTGCTATATTTTATTTATTTTAATAAATTTAATAATTAAAAATTTATATTTAAAGCCTAGAGTTATAAAATAGTTTTTTTTTTAAATAAAATTACTTAAAATATAATAGACTAGAATAAAAAATAGATATTTATAAAAAAAATCTATAAAAGATTTTTATAGAATCTTTTATAAAAGCTGTAGTATTATAATATAGATCTAATATATTTTATTTATTTATTCTATTTATTTAATCTATTTAATTTATTTAATTTATTTAATCTATTTAATCTGCTCTATTTTAATAATTTAATTATTTATAATTTTTTTAACTATCTGTTAGTTTCTGATTTTATTAATAGCTCTTTGAGCTATATTTTATTTATAAATCTAAGAATAGAGTGGCTTAATCTGATCATTATATCTTAACCTTAACCTGGCCATAATCTGATAATTAGATTAAGATATAAAAAATTTTTAACTATATAGTTAAAATCAGATTAAGATATAATTATTATTATAACTATTTATATCTGCTGATTAGAAAGATTAAATACAGTAGATAGATTAATAATTATAAATTAATTTATAATATATATATTTTTTTTATATAGATAATATATAAAATATAATATATATTTAATTATAGTATAGATATAATAATATTTTTTAAATATAGTTTATTACTTGATCTGCTTAATTAATTATTTTAAGAGATATATTATACTTTAAAAAAAACTTTTATAGAATTTAATATAAAAAAAATAAGAAAAAAATAGAATATTTATTCTTTATATTATCTAAAATAATAATTATAATAATATAAAAATTATAAAGATCAGGTCTCTATCTTTATCTAAATATATATAATAATTAAAAAGTTAGATAAGACTAGTTTTTTTAATTTTAATAATAATCTATTCTCTGAATTATTTTTAAGATTATTTATATTTTTATTTTTATTAATATAAAAAATAATAATTATCTTATTCTTTTCTTATTTTTTAGATATAAAAATAATTAAATCTAAATTAAGATTATTAAGTATATTCTAATACTTCTTATTTATAATAAAATAATTAATATATATTTAAAGTATAACTGCTTTAATTATATTAAAATTAAAATAGCTTTAGTAATAATAATAAATATCTTAAGAATTATTAAAAAAATATTTAATATTAATATTATTAATTATAATTAAAAGAAAATCTCTAGCTATTTAATAAAAAATAAAAAACTAATTATAACAGAATTTTTAGTAAGCAAGAATATTAATATATTTTATAATATTTAGAATTATATTAATTTAATTAAAAATATCTTAAGAAGCTATATATTTTTAATATTTAGATATATTTTAAATTCTTTATATATCTTAACTGCGGGTAAGAATCTCTGATATTTAGAAATATTATAAAAAATTTTATTTAAATCTAATAATAATCTAAAGATTATTAATAATATATTAATTACTAGATTTTAATTAAAATAAAAAAGAATATCTTCTTAAAAATAATTTAGTATTTATAATATTAATTAATATTATTATTTAGTTATATATTTTTCTTAAACTTCTTAAGCTTTAATATTAGATTCAGAATAATTATAATTATATAAATATAGTCTTTTATTTAATAAATATAATAATAATATTTTCAGAGCTTTTAATATATATTATATAAGTTTTTAAGAATTTTTTTTTTTTAAAATATTTATTTTTTTTCTAGTTTATTAATTAAGTAATCCAGATAATTAAAGAGATTATTATAAATATTATAAATTTTATAAATAATAAATCTATTATTCTTAAAAAAATAGAAAATAAAAAAAAAAAATATAAAAACTTAAGAAAATATTTTATTTATTTTTATTTAATTATAATAAAATAAAAATAATTAATATTATTATATTTATAATATTAAATAAAACTTTTAATTGCTTAATAGAGATTAAATATTTAATAAATTATAAAATAGATTAAGTTTTAGTAGATTTTATAATTAAAAAAAAGATAATAAACTAAGTCAGATTTAAATTATTAAATAAGCAAGAATTTCTTATAATATTAAGAATTTATATTTATAAATTATATAATCTTTTAAATCTATAATTAAAAATTAATATAATAAACTAGCTAATAGAAGATTTTTAGAAGCTTTTTATAAAAAAAAATTTTATATTAGTTTTTTATAAACAACTTTTAGAATATATTTTTTAAAAATTCTTAAAATATTAAAAAAGATTTTAAGATTTCTATTATTATTCTTTTATATATATTTAATAATATTATTTAAGATCTTAATCTGAAATTTCCGCAGAAGAGTATTAATTATAAACTAAATTATATAAATAAAATAAAAAATATAATACTAATTTTAAATAATTTTTAAAAAATTAGAATTAATTAAAATATTATAAAACTAAATATTTTAATTAAATTAAGTTCAGAGTTTAGCTGAGATTATATTAAATATTATATTATTATTATTAATATTATTAATTATTATATCTAATAATTAATAGACAAGATTATATTTATATAAGACTAATAAAATAATTATAGCTAGATTTTTATTAATATAAGATTTAAATATTAGTCAGAAATCTAGTAAAATCTTATAATAATTTATATTTTTTATTAAGAAATATCTAATTAAATTAAAAAATATTTTTTAATCAGAACTAATTCAGTAGTCTATTATAATTAATATTTATTTAATATCTAGAAATTTTAATAATAATTATATATATATTTTTTAAATAATTTTATAAAATATTCTTTAATTTATATTTAATTAAAAGAATTTTATTTTTGACAGAGAGATAAAATAATAAAATTAATTATTTATTTAAATTAAATATATTTAATAATTCAGAATAGTAGATAATAGATAATTATAAAATATAAAACTTAATTTTAAAAATCCTGTTTATTATAAATTGTAGAGATCTAAAAAAAGATAATAATTAAAAAAAATTTATTTTAGAAGAATAAATAAATATTTATAATAATTTTTTACTTAGTATTTAACTAATTATTTATTTAGATATAATTAATAATAATTTTTTTTTATAATTTTTATAAAAATAATAGCTTATAGAACTAGTTTCTGAGTTTTTAATTTCTAAATATTATAAAATATAAAGATATATAATATAATAAATATAAAAAATTTTATTAAAAAATAATATATCTTTCTAAAAATTATTTTATATTATTAATAACTTTTCTTAATTAAAATAAAATAATAATTTTTAAATTTATATATAATCTTTAAAAAAGATTATCTTCTATTATTAATCTTAAAAAATAAAAAGTTTTTTTTAAAAAGCTAAATATAGAATAATCTTTTAATTCTTTATAATATATATAATCTTAAGATTTAAGAAAAAAGAAAAGATCTGATTTAAAAAGCTTATCTTAATTTAAATATTATTATAATTTATAAAAATCTAAGAAACAGAAGAAAAAGACTTAATAATATTTTTTAAAAATAAATTAAATAATTATAATTAACTTATAATTCTAAAGCTATTTTATAAATAATAGATATAAAAAAATAAAAACAGAAAACTCTATTTAATAAATATTAGATTAAAATAAAAACTTAATATAATAATAAAATAAGATTTAGTCTTTGATTATAAATTTAATAATAAATCTAATAAATAAAAATTTATATCTAAAGCTTAAAGTTATAAAATAATTTCTTTTTTTAAATAAAACTGCTTAAGATATAATAAACTAGAATAAAAAATAGATATTTATAAAAAAAATTTATAAAAAATTTTTATAAAATCTTTTATAAGAGCTGTAGTATTATAATATAGATCTAGTATATTTTATTTAAATATTTTATTTATTTATTCTATCTGTTTAATCTATTTAATCTATTTAATTTATTTAATTTATTTAATTTATTTTATTTTAATAATCTAACTATTTATAATCTTCTTAACTGCCTGCTTATTTTTAATTCTATTAATAATTCTTTAAGTTATATCTTATTTATAAATCTAAGAATAGTCTGATCTAGAAAAAATAATAAAATAAAAATAATATATTTATTCTTAATATTTTAATTAATAATTAATATATAATTTTTCTAGTATTTTATAATATAATTAAAATATATAGCTAAAACAGAGTAATAATTATATATTTTTATATATATTTTTTATTATAAGAATAATAATTTTATAAAAAGCTGAATTTTATTAATATAACTAGAATTTTCTTATTATTTTTAATAAATAATAATAAAAAAGATACTAATTTCTTTCTTAATTATATTTTTTTAATTTAAAAAGCTTCTTTTTATATACTTTTAGATAATAATAAAAATAGTCAGATTAATAATTATTTAATCTAGATATATCTTAATTATACTAGAGCTTAAAAAAATATAGCAGATAAATCTTAATATTAAAAATAATTAAAATAATTAATTACCTGATTTTTAATTATATTATAGTCAGATATAAAAATTTTCTTAATCTAATTATAACCTGGCGGTTAGATATAAAAATTCTAATTAACCTGATCTGACCTGGCCGTTAGCCACTC
This sequence comes from Aspergillus heteromorphus CBS 117.55, assembly GCF_003184545.1. NCBI lineage: Eukaryota > Fungi > Ascomycota > Eurotiomycetes > Eurotiales > Aspergillaceae > Aspergillus > Aspergillus heteromorphus. The sequence goes on from NW_020290460.1 coordinate 87,594, forward strand.
TATCTAAGAATAGTCTGATTCAGAAGAAATAATAGAATAAAAATAATATATTTATTTTTAGTATTTTAATTAATAATTAATATATAATTTTTCTAGTATTCTATAATATAATTAAGATATATAGCTAAAATAAAGTAATAATTATATATTTTTATATATATTTTTTACTATAAAAATAATAATTTTATAAAAAGCTGAATTTTATTAATATAATTAGAATTTTTTATTATTTTTAATAAATAATAATAAAAAAGATACTAATTTCTTTTTTAATTATATTTTTTTAATTTAAAAAGCTTCTTTTTATATATTTTTAGATAATAATAAAGATAGCCAGATTAATAATTATTTAATCTAAATATATCTTAATTATATTAAAGCTTAAAAAGATATAGCAGATAGATCTTAATATTAAGAATAATTAAAATAATTAATTATCTGGTTTTTAGCTATACTACAGTCAGATATAAAAATTTTCTTAATTTAATTATAATCTGGCGGTTAAGTATAAAAATTCTAATTAACCTAACCTGATCTGGCTGTTAGCCACTCTAAGTTATTATATCTTTATCTATAATTATTATTAATATATATTATAAATATTCTTAAGTCTAAGAGATTATAATATATACTATATATTTAAAAAAAAAAACTAGTCAGCTTTAATTATAAGAAAAATTTTATAAAATTAAATCTAAATTTTTAGCTAGTAATAATTACTAAATTTAATAAAAAAATAAATCTTATTATTAATTATATAATTTAATATCTTTCTTAATTAGACAGAGACTATAATTCTATTTACAGAAGAAAATCTAATAAAATTATTAATATAATTATAAAGATATTAATAAATTAGTTTATTATAAATAAATTTATAAACTAAATTAAAGTTTAGTTTATAATTCTAATATTCTGTGAGACAGATTAATCTTAAATAGATTTAAATATATTTTTTAAAAAAAAGAATAATTTATTTATTTATAATTTAGAAATTATAGAAATAATAAAATTATTATTAAGAATAATAATATTATTATAATAATAGATTATAAGAAAAATATATAAAATAAAACTATAGAAAATTAGATTATTTTAAAAATTTTAATTAATAAAATAATAAATTATATATAAATTAACTTCTTATACTTTATAAAGAAAACAGATATCTATTATAAAAGAAAAAGAAAAAAGAACTATAATAGAAATAATAATAATATTAACAGCAGTAATAGTAATATTAAAGACAGTAGTAATAATAATAATAATAATAGCAGTAATAGTAATAATAATTATAAAAATAAACTAATCTAGCTCTATATTAATTATAAGATATAAAATAAATCTTTTTAAAAAAGTATGTATTACAAATATTCGCGGAAAAAAGAAAAGAAAGAAAAAGATAAAAAAAAAATAAAAATTTAATAATAAAAATAATAATTTTTTTATAAAAAAAAAGCAGTAAATATATAATATAAAAAAAATATTAAGATAATTAGTTATAATTTCTAGATTAGATTATATATATCTTAGATTTATAAAATAATAAATATTTATTAGCTAATATAAGATTATAAAATATTATATCTTATAATTTAGTATAAATATTTTAAATCTGTAAGAATAAAATAGCTATAAAAATATAAAAAAACTATAAAAATATAAAATAATTATAAGAGTATAAAACAGCTGTAAGAGTATAAATAATTATCAGAATTCTTTAAATAAATACTTACTTATAATAATAATAATAATTAAAGAGAGAAATTATAGAGATTAAAAAAAAGATTAGAAAATAAAAAAAATTAAAAGAAAAAAAATTAAAAAAAATATTTTTTCTTAAAATTCTGGTTCTAAGCTTCAAATTCTAATTTATATCTAAATTAAAAATATTATATTATATTCATTATCTAATTATAATTATAGAGATATTTATTATATTTATTATTTATAATATTTATTATTCAGCTATAACTATAAAAATTTAAAATATAATAAATAATAATATAATTATAGTTATATAAAACAGCTATAGCAGGCTTATATAAAATAAATATTATAAAAAAAAGAATTATTTTTTTTTTAATTAATTTTCTTATAAAGAAGATTTTATAATAAAAATTTTAATAATATCTAATTTTTTATAAATAATAATCTTAGAGATTAAGATTTTAAAGAGAAAAATAATTATAAAAATAATATTTTTTATAATTCTTATAATATAATATATTATAAAAAATATTTATATTATAAAGATAATCTCTTACAAAATAATTATACTAATATAGTATATAAATTATAGAATTCTTATAAATATATTTATTTATAAAACTAAAAGAAATTAAATAAAAAACTAATAATAATACTTTAAATAATATAGATACTATCTTAACTTTATAATAGATATACTTTCTTCACATTATCTTAACACACACCCTTATACTAAATAGAACTTATGTAGATATTTTTTAAAGATTTAATTAATAAATTTCTAAAAAATACTTAAAATATTAGTAAAATTAAAAAGAATTATTAATTTTTTATATAGTTTATATTTTATATAAAAAACTATTATTTATTCTTAATTTCTAATAATTTATATATAATAAAAGACAGAGAAAATATTAAGTTTAGTAAATTATTTTACTTATTTAATCTAATTAAGTATTGTATAAATTAAAGATAAAGAATATTAATTTTTTTAATAATTATATTTAATATTTAATAATTATATTTTATATTTAATAATTATATTTTATATTTAATAATTTATATAAAAACAGAGCTTTTTTTCTAATTTTTATATAAAAAAATAAATGTTATAATAAATAAATAGCTAACTTTAACAAAATTCTTACTTAATAATTTTATTAATATTTTCTGTAATACTAATAATTTATTATAAAATATATTATATAAAAACTCTTATAATATTTAAGAATTTTATTTATTTTTTTATATTAATTTAATTTTATAATTTATATTTTTATTATAATAAGATAATAATTTATCTGCAGGTAGAAATTTAAAAAATTAAAAAGAAAAATAATAATATCTAAATAGTTTTATTTAAAAATTAATTAATAATTTTAAAATAAAAATTCTTTAAATATTATTTATTATAATAATAAATATTTTAAGATTTTTAATTTTTATATATTAATATTATTATATATATATATTTATAACAGCAGCAGAAATCTGAATAATTTTTATTTTTAATTCTTTTTTAAATTAAATTATATAATTCTAGTTTTTATTATATAAAAATATAATTATTTTTATTTTAGCTTTAATTATATATTAAATCTTTTTATTTAAAATAGTTCTAAAATAAGATTATATCTAAATCTATTTAATAAAATATAAAAAAAGACTTTTTTCTCTAAATATATATTTATATCTAAATAAATTTATATAATATATATTAGATATTTTATTTATTTAATAATTTCTTTTATTAATTAGAAAATAATTTTTATTATTAATAATTTATTTTATTATATAAATATTTTATTAATTACTTTATAACTTAGACAGCTATTATTTATTAATATTTATATTATAATATTATAATTTAGTAATATTTATATTATAAAAAAATTTCTTAGATATATTTTTATAAAATATTTCTAATTTAATAATATTTTTTTATTATTAATATTCTCTAATATATTATTTTATATAGAATTTATTCTTTTTTAATTTTTTATTATCTAAGATTTTAATAGATTTTATTATAATTATCTTATTTAATTTATTTTTATAATCTTATATAAAATATTTATAATTTTTATATTTAAAATAAAGTTCTTCTTATCTTTTTTTTAAAAACTTTTTTTTTTAAATTTATTATAAGATAGTATTCTTCTGAAAAAGATTTTTTTTAAGAAAGTTTTTAAATAAAAAATTATAATTTTAGTATATTTATATAATAAATATTATAATTAATGTTAAAAAATTAATTATAATATTAGTTGTATAAATCAGCTTTCTTTATTTTAATTATATTTTTATTAATTATTTAATAAATAATAATATTAAGCTTGATCTTTTTTAATTATTTAATTAGCTAATATTATTAATAATAAAAAAAATTTTATTAAATTTTTTAAAAAACTTTTCTAGACTCTTCTTTTTTTATTTTATTATTATAATTTATACAAAAACTTTTTTTATATTTAATTTTTTAAATAATTATTTTATTATATAATTTTATTTATTTTTTATTTAAATATAATCTAGAAAAATATATATTATTTAGTTTTTTTATAAAAATAATTATAAATATAATAAATTTTTTTTTGAAAAAATTCAAGATTTAAAAAATAAATTTAAAATTATATAATTAAATATTAAATAAAAAATAATACAGTCAGTATAAGTAATAATATAAAATATTATTATAAATTTTTTAGTTAGATTTATAGCTAAGTTTTTATTATTTAATATTTTTATTATTATTAATTAAAATATATTTATTAATTATTTAAATCTATTTATAAATTATATACTATTTATATAAATTTTTAAATAATATTTTAATTATTATAGATTATTAAATTAAGAGAATTTATTATTTTTATATCTTAAATAATTCTTAATTCTTAAAAGATTACTCTTTGATAATAATTAATTTCTAATATTAAAAAAATAAAATTAAGCTAATCTAATAATTAATTATTAATATAAAAAAAATTAATAAAAAAATAAAAATAAAAATATTTAAATTATATTGTTTTATTTTTTTTATACAGTATTATTTTTTATTTTATTTAATTATTTATTTAATTATAATATACTAAACAAAGTATTTATACAGATATTATTAAGTCTTTGGGATTTAGAGGGTTTATACAAGAACCCTATAACAGGATGGAGGTTTTACTTATCCATAAATTAGCTGATACATAAAGTCACTAACTAATACAGGTTAGAAACAGAAATAAAGAGTGCTGCATAGCCACACTAGAGACCTTCTGCAATAGTTATTTACTATTAATATTTTAATTCAAAATCAGATATAGCAGCCCGCCCCTGGTAATCAACTATAGAATTATTTAAAAAATAATTATAACTGATTCAGTGATTAATCTGCTTAATAAGATAAAAATCTTATTATTTAATAAAGTTATAATTAAGTAATATATTCTAGTTAAAAATAAGAATTCAGCTACTCTGATTAGCTAAATTATTTTATTATCTTAATAAATAGAAAGTATTCTCTGTCACACTCACAGCGCAGCATTGGGTACGCATTGTGATGCTAAACTGCTGCACTATCAACAAAAGGACTAGTATATAAAGCCGGTAGCTTTATACTGTATATATTATATAAAAAGATTTCAGAACAGAACAGGCAGGTTCAGAATAGATAATAATAGTAGTAGATATTATATTAATACTATCTCATACAACCAACCCCTAATATATATATACAGAGCAAATTAAGAATTATATTAATATAAAAAAGATTAAGAAAATCTTGCAGATATAAAGTTTAATAAAAAATAATTAGAATTATTAAAAACTAATTTTAATATTCAAAACTTTAGAGATTCAAGATTGTATTCTGAGTTAGAAATCTATCAAGAAGACTTGAAATTTTTAGAATAATAATTTATTTTATATTAATTCTTCTCTGTATATTTTCAAATATTAAAACTATTTAATTAGATAGCTAATATAGTCTTAATTTAATAAATATAATAAAATTTATCATGAAATAAGATTTATTGTGAGGTGTGGCCGACCAACACCCTTGCGGGTGTGGGGCGGCCAAGCAACTAGTGGTGTAGGCGACGAGTACCTGGTGTTCTAGGGTTTATCAAGGAGTCATTGACCAGCTTGTGCTTATTGTTAGTTCTTGGCTCTATTTATAGAGCCGTCCGCACTGTCGCCGCATTAATCATCTGATATAACTAACAGGAAAATTATTATTGTCTTCAGTTAATACACTAAAGCCTCCCCTTTCTTGGCCCAATTTGCGTTAACTTTAACCAAGATGGACCATAGTGACTCAGCATGTCCTTTCTGTTCATTCTCTAACCCTGACAGTAGCGTTGTTGCGGAGCATGTGGAGACTTGTCACCCCGAAGATAACATGCAAGTCTTATATGGTGCACAACCCGCAAACATGCTGGACATATCACCTAAATTGCAACAATCGCGACCGTCGCATGATAAGGAGGAATGCCCGGGCGGCTATACTGGATGTCCACACGGCTGTGGGGAGATAGTGACTGATGCTGAAATATCCTCCCACCTTGATTTGCACTTTGCAGAAAGTGTTGCTCTCGAAGACATGCCTGCATTGCCGGTAGAACGGCGCACTAATGCTGATAACCCACCACAAGAGCCAGGCGCAACAAGCCAGGCGCGGCTGGAAAAGGCGGCTCGAAAGTTACCGATTGAAGAGGATAGATCAGGTATTCCCTGGGTGCAAGCCGGGGACTCCAAAACAATGTACAGCAGCGGAATGAAACGACTTGGGGTATCGGACTCTTCAGCTGCCCTTATTCAATGTTATACACTAACATTAACCCTAGCGTACAGAGCTGGGCCCCCATGCTCATGAGAAACAGATGCCATCTTGGCTGCGAAAAATGCTAGAAAGGAACCCTAGATCAATGTTGTCGAACACGCTTGGCCTAGGTGGCACGTTTCGGAGACATGAGACGGTTGAAAATGAGACAAGCGATGTCATTCCGGTTCTTGCTCGACTGTGTGAGCAGGACAACTCAGTTCAGCGTGCTTTCTTCTGCAGTCCAGCGGTCCATCAGATCTCTAAAATTCCGAGGGAGGGTGGATTCTGTGGCTACAGAAATATCCAAATGCTAATATCTTACATGAAAGAAACCCGAATGTCGGGACATGAGTGCTTTCCTGGGGACCTGCCTACAATTTTCGAACTTCAGGACATGATTGAAGACGCATGGGACAAGGGCTTTAATGCTGCTGGGCGAATCGAGACCGGAGGCATTCGAGGTACCAGAAAGTATATCGGTACACCTGAGGTAGGATGAATCAATAATCATTGCTTGGTGGTAACCCCCTAATCATCTCTGTAGGCGCTAGCCCTCTTTTCAAGTCTTGAAATACAGTAATGTCCTCCCTGGAGTCCCGAGATATACAGCTCTAATATTCAACAGGTGTGAAGCCAATAGTATTGGAACAACAAATAACGTGCGCGCTCATGATGCTTTGTTCATGAACATTGCATCTTATTTCCGAAATGCATGTTCATTGGATGGAAGAAACAAAGTCATACAAACAAGCCTTCCCCCTATTTATTTTCAGCACCAGGGTTTGATAGCCTCCAACCATCCTTTTTAACTAGTAAAAGTATCATACCTAACATGTGTTTTATGGCCACTAGGACATTCTTTGACCATCATTGGCTTTGAAGTACGAGATAATGGTAGTGCAGACTTACTAGTTTTTGACCCGATGTTCAAGGCGCCACCGGCAGTGAAGCGTCTCAAGGGGACCAAAGCACTGACCCCAGACCCTGAGCGAATTTTGAAAGGGTATAGACGGGGTACAGCGTATCTGCAAAAATACAAAACATTTGAACTTCTCAAGTAAGCTTGGGTCTTGATAACGTTGGTGTCATTATTGTTGGGATGGCCAAGCTAATGGTCTCTAGAATCGCTTAATTTGCTTTATACTGGTACAGTCTCATTCACTGTAATAATAATACACAAGTGATTTTGAATAAGCAATGGGGAAAATACAGCCAGGCGTTTGTTACTCATGGGACCAAAGAATATTAACAAAGTCACAATGTCCAAATTCTTAGTACCTGTTGGCATTAGTACACGAGTGGAAATTGCTGTTGGCTACTCTGTATAGTCTTTATCATTTAAAAGTAAGAATACCAAAACTTGAGTAGTGCCTGAGTATAGATGTTGCCAGTATCCAGAGCTTCACACTACTACTACTACTACTACTACTACTACTACTACTACTACTACTACTACTACTACTACTACTACTACTACTACTACTACTACTACGACGTAGTGCAGATAGAGACGGCATATCGGAAAGTCTAAAATTCCGATTTAATGCCTGAGGAAGAAAGTACCCCACAGAAAAATTCCCCTTCTACCATCAACTCTATCTTAATCAGGCACCTCAAACAGGCAATTGACACAGTGATATTTAACTGGGTTCAGAATGCGAACATCTCCGAATGTGATAGTAACAGGCACGCCTGGCGTAGGAAAAACTGTTCACTGTGAACAATTGGCCCAGGAGACTGGGCTACGGCATCTTTCAATTAATCAGGTCGCGAAAGATCGGGGCTGCTATGAGACCTATGACCATGAGCTTCAAACCTGGGTCGTGGATGAAGACAAAGTACGTCCTGCATGACATTTGCTTTAAGCTGTGTACCTATTTGCCTGATAATTCCCATTTCGCTTTCATTCCAATTGCATCGCGCAAATCTAACTGAAATCTTGCAGCTCCTAGACGCTATTGAGGATGAGGTAATCCAGGGCGGCTATCTAATTGATTGGCATGCGTGCGATTTATTCCCAAGGTCTTGGATTGATCTGGTGGTGGTTTTGCGCTGTTCGTCGACATCTGTGTTATATGACCGTCTCGCAACAAGGTATTTATCAGGACGATTTCATCACTTGTTTTTTTTTTTGGCCAGCCGAACTGACTGGAGCCCGTCAACTACAGGGGCTATAACCAGACAAAACTGCAGGAAAACTTGGATGCGGAGATATTTGGTGTCCTTCTCGAAGAAGCTCGGGAAGCTTTTGACGAGGAAGTCGTGGTTGAATTGGATAGTGAAAAGGACGGTGATGTAGAGTCTAACTGCGCAAGGATTTCTAGCTGGGTGGCGTCTTGGAAAGAGAGCCGGGCAGATGATACGGACTGATGCACATGGGAAAGCCGAAAATCCACACCGTCTTTCAACAGGGACTCGGACGAGTAAAATCAATGGCCTCCATCGGTCAACCAATCCTGCAACTTGATCAGAGCTTTATATCTATGTGAAATAACATTCTGCGCTAATGTCAGTGACTGGCGAATAAAGCTGGTGGGCCTGTCATACTACCTTCTCCTTTTTGTCCATTTCAGCATATGTCTTGCCGTGGTACTCGAATATGGGATCCCAACCTAGGTTGAGTTGATCAGTATCGGCATGCACGTGGCCGTCACTATAACATACCAAAATTGGCTGGACCCCTGGGTCTCACAATAACTCCCTTGCCAAGGACGTCAGGTTCTAACAAGAAATGTGATTCTATTTGGATCTTACCTCTGTCCTACCTTGGAACAGGACGGGGTCTGAGCCGGGGCCACTGCAGAATGCAAATGTGCAAACAGCGTCTGCTTTCCTGGTCTCGAACGAGTCAAGGAGTTTATTTAGTCCTTCATGGCCCAGGGCGTCAAGGAACGACTTGCTTGATAAGTGTTATTACCAGCTCCAGAGCCTAAACAAAAAAAAGCATACATATATGGACCAGGAAGTCCTCCCAGCGCATGGAACTCAAGAGCAGTATCCTCCGTCAGAACCGGACCCCCGATCTAGCCGAGTCATGTCAGCGTGTTGTCTCTTGATCAAGATTTCCAGCCTCATCAAAAGATCTTGTCACTCACCGCATTTGCCGCACGTCGGCATTTCTCTGTCGCGATATCTTCGACTGTGCCTTGTATTTCTGGCAAGTCAACGGCTTGGTTCTCGACATCGATCAAATTTCCTAGGATCGCTTTCACTTCTGCCACCTTGTTCTTGTTACCGGTGATGAAGTTTAGCTTCGTCAGGGGGACCATGGCTATAACACAGGGTGGAAAGAGACGGAGAGGGTATGCGACGTGTCCGTAGAAAGCTGGCAGCTGCCTTTGAGGCTAGGATTGCTCGATGGTTGCTTTTGCGGCAGGTGGTTGGACTCTCAGAGTCGCAAGTCTACTAGATACGCACGGAGATTCTTGTCCCCCGCAGCCCCACCAACCCGCAGCCCCGTTCCTCGCAGGTATGAGAACGAGGTAGGAACAATTAATAGGCCGCATTACATCTGGCTGAGCAATTCAGAGACAGATTGGTGATAAGACATAGACACTCATCATCATGGCTTCTAAAGGAAATAAATACATCACTAATCCTCATGTACAAAGCGCTAGTCATTAGACACTACGCCACCTTCCACCATCTCCAACCTTTCCTGCTGAGCCATCGCTTGAGCCGACACAATTTCAGCCAGCCGCTTTAGTCGGGGTGTTTGGAGCCCTTCAAAACTATTAGCAAAAATGTGACACCTTTGACTACCTCATTGACTTACATGATGGTGTGTATGTCTCCAAAGCTGTAATGACACGTGGCTCCGCGATCTCATACGGACCACTGTCTTCCATATCAACGGGCGTGAGAAGAAGCACATCGCTCTTCTCTGTGACACGAGATGCCACAGCTTTCATGATTTCACCATTGATAGGCTGCTCATAATCGGCCACAAGATATTGGTTCAGAAGTTTCTGTATTTGGTTTGGAGAGAGCCTAGATAATGTGTATTAGCACTGCGCATCTCCTAAGAGAATGAAAAAGTTGTAAAACTCACATCCAACAAATATCCTGTATAATTTCAATGTCATTCAATGTTGCCTTCTTGAGCTGAAGAAGTTTTGTTGCTTGCTGCAAAGGTTTCATGATCAGCGGCGGTATTCTTTCTTGGCTATTTAGGTCTTCCTCACCATCAAATGCTCGAGCTGGAGTGTGCCCTCCGGCATATCGTGGCTCTTACACCACTCCTCAATCCGGGTAATGTTGTAGTTGATCTGTAGACCACGTTTCCAAGAGAGAAAGTTTCTCCGCATGAGAAGGTCATTGAAAGCCGTGACACCAACGAGGCGAAGAAGTTCGGTGACGGTCTGCGTTATGATAGAATCTTCAAGATAGAAAGCTTTCATGGCCTTGTAGACGTTGTTCAAGAGACTGAGAAGATTATCCATGCTGTACGCTGGATTGTTGTTGGAGGGCAAAAGCTTCCCGAGGAATCGATTTGTCTCACTTGTAACAAATCCCGGAAGAGACTGAGATTCGATAATTGCTGGCACGATCATTTTGTAAAGTTTCTTCTTTAGCACTTTCATCCACGTGTGATAGATGTTGAACTCTAGGCTTTCCAAGTCATGCTTCACAATTTCCAAGAGACGGTCATACTCGAAATTGTCGGTCTTCTGAGCTTCGTACCAATCCTCGGCCAAGAATACAAAGGAAAGCATCTCATGGACGTTGGAAAGCCAAAAGGCGCCAGGGTTGATAGCATCATCGCCATCATGTTGCATAACTTCTTGTTGAATTGATTGCATCACGTTGGCCAAAAAGCGTTCGGATTCTTTCACAAACCCGTTATTCCACATCTCCGAGGTAACAAGATTTATCAGATAGGCCGGGAACAGAACCTCCTTCTCCGTGGGTGGTGGAGTAGAGCTGGGTAGCGGGATCTTGAGGTTGCGTATCAGACCCATTGTCACCTCCTCATTCAAGTCCTCTTCTTCAGACAGCAAGTTCTCAAGTTCCACCTCGACAGAATCCAATCCCGGAGAAAAGGCATTGCCCGAAAAGTGCTGACGACCCATGGCTGAGCTGGGGATGGCCATCGAAACAGGCCTAGGGTTGTAGGCTCCGCTAAAACGATCAATATCAATTTTTTCCGCACCAGCACTGCGTCTTTTAGGCTTCGGCTTCTTCGAGGAAACAAGATTTATCAAGCCGTTTGCCGGAGGTTGAATAGGCCCGCCATTTTGCTGGTCCCCGTTCAGTCCATTTGCAGGTATGACTCTCTTTGCAACCTCAAGTTGTTCTTCGAGATCGACAATTTGCTGGCGAAGGGAAGCCTTCTCGTTTTCAGCCTCAGTATTTAGCTGTTGGAGCCTCTCCAACTCCTGATTAGTAGAGCGAATGGATTCTCGTGAAGCCTTCTCCTCTTCCTGGAGGCGTTTAATCATTGCCTGTGCATCGCTATGGTTTTGCTGTAGCTTGCTCATCTCATCCTCCAGTGCGGTCAATCGAGCAGCAGTGATACCCGCCTGGTTTGCTTCAGCCTGTAGTTCTCTTGAGCGATTTTCCAGCACATTGTGGCGGCTTCTCCAAGATTTCAATTGGGTCTCATAATTTTCCAGTTGTGAATTCAACGACTTGTTTTCACGCTTCAAGGATTCGAGGTATTGAGTCAGCTCTACCACCTTATTTTCCAGTTTGTAGGAGATCTGCTTTAGGTCCCTCGCGTCTTCACGAAGCTTTTTGTATTCTTTCCTCGCCTCTTTACCTCTCCAAAGATTCTGAACAATGACCACCTTTCGTCGATATTGCCTCCAGGCACGCAACTGTCGCCAAGATCGGAAAGATCGCTGTATCACCTTCGCCGCATTACCATGTATAGTATCCAGGATACTCTGCCGACAGAGGAAACCCTTTGCGACTGATTGGAAAAGGACAAAATTGGCACGGATGTGATTGTAGGCCCTCCTTTCCTTTTGTCCTCTCCACACTCTCTGGATTGTCGTGGCAGATTTGATTTGGCGTATCTCAGCGGCACGCTGCCTTGCCAGGAACCCTCTCACCAATGCCTGCGTAGTGAGAATGGAAGCACGAGCTTCAAGATACCTGCGTCGGTAATACTTGCATCGCAAGTTTTTCTGAATCATCACTGCGCATTCATTCAATCTGGATGTGCGAAGGTTTTCCAGGAAAGCAAGCATGCCTGCCCTAAAGAATATTTTCGTCAAACCCAACTGGTATTTATCTTGCTTTTGCTGAGTACCATCGCCGAGAGCTTTCTGTAGAATAGCATGGCACATGTCCCTAATTTCCGACGTCCACTGCGATGAATGACAAAGCATATAGTATCGAATCGCAAACTCCTCGTAGGTCCAGCGGGTAGGATAACCGGCAGTACTGATTCTGACAGTTTCAAGAACACCACAGGCTCTCAACTGACTGAGAACCATTGGCCCTTCGAACTTCCAAGACTCTTTGGCTTCATTAGGCTTGATGCAGCGTATGTAGTGTACGTCAGTGGAATTGATTGTATTCATGAGTTCAATCAAGGATGACTTGAAAATGCCGCCCAGCGTTGGCTTGCGATTGACAGCGACTCCAATCTTCCGCCCAGGAGCCGCGACAGGCTTAGATGAAATAGATGCCGAATCTTTCTCGCGAACGGCGGCTGCCGTGTCTAAGATATCTTTCACAAATTCATTGGAAGAGCCGCGCAAGATCTCCATATGCTCGTCTGGAACAGTGTCCCTGTTTTTTTCTATGAATCCATCGGACTCGTAGGTTACATCAACTGCATAATGGCATATTGTGAACGCGGACTTGCCAAACCGGGGCTTCTTATAAAACTTCTGCTTATCCGCAGCAAAATTGTGGTGAAGTTTGGTGACAAATTGTTCATCGGAACCCATTGGCAGACGGGATTCTTCGTCCAGGAGGGACAAGATACCTAATTTTGCTTCGATCAGGTCAATACAAGGCTGGTTATCTGAGAAGTCGATGAATGTCCAGTCTATCTGTTCCCGGACATATTCTTCTTGTTCAAGCTTGAAAACATGCTGATTGAACTCTTGCTGCAACTTTTCATTGGCGTAGTTGATGCAAAACTGTTCGAACGAGTTTTTTGCAAAATGCTCAAACCCGTAGATATCCAAGACGCCAATGAAGGACATGAACTTGTTCAGAACCTTATCGGTAGCCAGACCGGAATTGATCCTATCGACAAGCCAGTCAAAAAGACTAGAATAAATGAATTTTGCAACAGAATCCCTGACAACTGTGGCTTGTTGTGCCGTCAAGTTGGACGTAATCTTTTCCCCCCGAGTAATCAACTGTTTCTTGACTATCCATTTAGCGAACTCATTGACGTCAATCCCAAGCATTTCGCAAGCGCGGACAAGCGAGGGTTCGGAAGAAGACAGGCTGGAGTCTGTCCTTGTGGCAGTGATCTTAACATTCCCAAGGTGTAACAAAGCTGCAAGGACTCGGAATATTTCAACTTGCGTCTTTTCCGGAACCCCTATGGTGCTCAGCGATTTCTTCGTTGCATTGAATTCGGCCTTGTCGTCAACACCGTCAATTGTTGGTGTTCCACCTTGACTGAGGTAGTCAAAATCCTCGATAGATGCAAGACCAAGTTCTTGTCTTTCATGTTCTGTGGCACCGGCAACAAGTTGATAGAATATATGATAATTTCGCTCTTTGAGTGGCTGGAACACAAGTCGGGACCTCTCCAGAAGGTACGTTCTTATCTTTGCACCAATTATATTGGTCTTGTCATCGAACATTATCTCGATGTACTTTCCAAAGCGCGAAGAGTTATCATTGCGTGTGGTTTTGGCATTTCCGAACGCTTCCATAACAGGATTTGTGGCCAATATTTGCTCCTCGGTCTCACTGATTGCATCGGCTCGACTTGTGGTATATTTGCCTGGCTGGTCAGAGGACTCACGGGTTGCGAAATACCGCATGATGTACTTGGCGCTGACAGTTTTCCCAGCACCCGATTCACCAGAAACCACAATAGTCTGGTTCTTCCCATCACGCAACATGTCACTGTGTGATCAGTTGTGAGTAACAAAACAGGCACTAAGGAGACAGCAGCTCTTACGCGAAAGCTTCCTCGGCAATAGCAAATAAATGTGGCGCCTGTGATGCCCTGTGTTTTCCTGCATATACTTGCACCATTTGTGGGACATAGAGTGAATCTACCCGTGCAAATGGATTAGTAGCGATGAGAACAATGCCACTATATGTATATATTTCCTTTTGCGCATAACGTAATTTTATAGCCTGCAAAACTTCAAGATATTCAGCAAATATGAGTACTATAGGTCAAGAAGAACGCATACCAGCTGGTTCATTGAGGTGAGACAGGTTTGTAAGGTCTTCACTGGCTTCGAGCATAGCAGGATTCATCAACGGAGGCAGCTTTGGGTTGTTGTCTACCTGCAGCTCAAACTGGGTGGTTTCCAGGGTTTTTGCCTTCGTCATAAACTGGTCAGTGTTGTGAAACCATGCTTGGTAAACTTTGACACGAACCTCCCCATTTTCCATCAAAAAGACGAGTCGCACTTTGTCCCCCTCAACCAACCTCTCCTTGACTTCAGATGCAACCCATCCCTCGGTTGGGTCAGGCTGCCAGGCCCGTGTTCCGACCTCGTAGCTGTGCGCCATTAAGTAATCGTTTCTGGATATGTTGACCGCTAATATTTTACTGAAAGCTGAGCAAGCAACTTATGCGGGACGTTTGATGGCTCTGTTTGGAAGATCGATGTTAAAGGCATCTAGCAAAGAGATGATGACCTAGCACAACTGATTGATCAAATGGAGACAAATAACCCGTCCGATGGATCACGTAACTGACGGGTTCTCTTATTGATGTATAGGTTGAAGGCAAGCTTCATGCTTCAGTCGAAGGAGAAATTCCTGGGCTGGTTAACAGCTGGCGTTACCGAGCCGCAACCCCTGAGGCGGCGCCTGGAGAACCGCGCCACTTGTCGAAAGGATCCCCACAGTTGTCAAAGCTAACGCCAAGAGCCGGGAAACAAGAACATCATTGGTGACCGGGATGAAGTATCACTCTGTACTCTCAGCTTCCTTATGTAATGTTATTGATGAGACATAAGAAGAGTATCTACAGAGTGCGGAGTAGACAGGCACCATATATAATGATCTTAATGTATGCACGGCTGTCAGCCCGACAAAGCAGGTATTACTGCTTCTTGTACGGAGTATTCCGTAGGAGTATATGGAAAGGAATGTGTCCCGCATAGGCGGTGAGGAGCACGTTGTAGGTACGGCCACTCAAACACCTTATCTGATAACCTAATGAAGAATTGTATTTATCAACAGTAAAAGGCATTTTATTTCTCAGTCATATCAACTAGTAGGGGCTTTACATATTATATTAGCATATAGAATTATGAAAATGTAGGGGGTGCGCAGGAGGAGTACTTGTATAAATCTGGAACGACCGCGGTGAATGGCTTTTGCTTACACACATCCTTACCACACCGCATATTTCTGCCCCCCATGCCCACCACTAGTAGTAGTACTAGTAAATACTAGATAGTGCCAGACCCAAATTTATTTGTACTGGTTCTTGACCGCTTTTATCTCGCAGTACGAAGTACACTTACAGCAGCTCCTTTCACATACCCACCAACAAGATAGCCAAAGCTTTGAAACCCATCTCATACATCTCAAGCATCGGTACGGAGTGATCTTGTGATTTATGGAAGTACGTTGCTCAGAGCCACAGCTCTTGTATGGTGTGGGTATACGCCGTATCCAAACTAGTACCTACTAGGGGGCTAAGAGCTCCTCGGACTCCCAGCCTTTCTAGATGCTGGAGCTGGTAAGGTTGCATGAATACGTACAGAGCAAGGCTATTACCTATACTTCATATACGGAGTATAGTAATTTATAAAAGGAGAGAACGGGCTGCAGGGTAATTATATTTTTACACCGGGCTGCTGCCCCGTAGATACCGTACTTGGTTTTGTTGTTAAATAAAATATAAAGTAAATTTTTAATATTCCCTACTCGCCATCCGTACCAGTAAGAGCTTTGCTCTATACCTAGTATAAATTATAGAAAGCTTTCGAACCTGCCTGCGCGTAGTAAAGTAGGTAGCAATACGAAGTAGCATACTATTATTACATACTTTAGAGCAACAGTAGCATTTGTATAAAAAGGTCTCAATCCTGACAAATCTGATTTGAAATCGACCAAAATCCTTTCCTAAATTACCATATACATACAGAGCTTCGCTACAATAAAAGTGCTTGACTATGTTTGCAAAACAAAATACCAACTGCTTGATCATAGATAAACCGCCCTGTGGAAAAGACATGCATGCCATTGTTGGCATGCGTGTGGTCTTCTTGCGGCTGCTAAAACATTGAGCTAGAATATATGCTGTTTTAGACAAAGTTAATTAAAAGCTAAGACACTAACGAGACGAATAGCTTTTACTCTTCATCGCCGACGATTGAGTCGACTGATGGCCTGCACGTACTCATCGAACTAAATCTGAAGGAGTATGTTCATACTTGGCACAATTGCTTGGACACAGGTATGGACGGAAAGTGATTAGAGATATGAGCCAGACAATCTGAGGCAAGATTAATAAGTGAAAATGAAAACATTAGAATAAGAAGGAACATGGAGAGGGACAAGTAAAGACAGTATAGCAAAAGATAAACACCTCATTAGAGGCTGGACTCGAGGGGTCGGTTTACACTCGGAGCTTGCTTCTTTTCTCGATGGATATCCTCAGCTCTGTTTACATTCAGCAGCCTCTTTCTTTGGCTTGGAAGTTCCGTCCTGTTCTGGAGTCAGTATGATAGCTTTGAGAAGAGGATAATGGTAACGAAGGAGACGCTTACTTCTTCATCAGAGTCATCATCAACTTCCCGGTCGGATCTGTCATCATCGTCCTCGTCCTCATCCTCGTCCTCGTCTTCATCGTCCTCATCATCAAATTCATCCTCATCCATGTCATCACCCAGTTCCTCAAACTGAAGGGCCTCTCCTGTAAACCAATCAATAGCTCTAGGTATGAGTTTCTCCTTGATGTCTTCGCCAAGCTGGTAGTCAAGTTCCAAACGCTCCTCGATATCGGTAGCAACAGTATCATCGTCAGTCGGGGGCTGCGGAGGAGAAAAGAAGTTGAAAAATGACTCCGTGGGGACAGCGATCTTGACAACCCGAGTCTGCTTAGTATCTGCAAAATATTAACCATCAAGTCCACCAGTTGAATTATTTCACAACTTACTCTTGTTTCTCTGCTTTTTGCTCTCGACACGCACGGTGAGGTCTTTGTCGGTCTTCCAATCGATTTTAGAGCCTTCGGCATGGTCATAGATAAAATCACCCCCATAGCCATTCTCTTCCTTGTAGTAGTATGTTTTAGAGATGACCTTGTTCGTGAAAAAAACGTTCTCGGAAAACTCAAAGATAAGACGGAATCCTGGGCGATCAAGATATTCCATACGGATATCAATGAGAGACTTCAGGGCCTCTTCATCGCGTTCGGTGATCATCTCCGCAAGAGAAATTTGGTTCTTCATGGCCGAAAGCCAAAACTCAGGTATACCGGCAATGGATGCGTCTTTGTCCTCTTCCTTGGCACTTTCACTATCATCTTTGGTGTCAATATCCTCGTCGTCGCCCTGCCCTGCTTCGATTTCATTGTCGGTAGGCTCTGCAGCTCCATTGACTATCGTAGCACGTCTCTTATACAGAGGAGTGAACTTTGCGAAGTACTTCTTCTCAAGCTCCAAAACCTCTTCCTGGAACTGAGCCTCCAATGTAGCGTGCTCCTTCTGGATACCTTTTAAACCAGCGACACGCCGGCGGACTGACACAGGCAAGGATTCAATGTAGCCCGAAGAACGGCCAACAAGGGATCCCAATTTCCCCTGTATCATCGAGACAAGCGCCGGGTTGCGTGCAAACAGAGAAGCTGCTGTGGCATGGTCAAGGGACTCTATGGCAGTTGATTGGGGTTAGATGGATACTTCCTGGAGAACATGGGTAAAATAAGGAAATCACCTTCTTTGATGCTGGCTATTCCAGGCTGCTGGGCATGAGAAGAGATGGGGGCATTGTTGGCCGGGGTATTCTGTGGTGTCCTGTGGCCGCCACATGTCATCAGAAATCTAGACATAGCATGCGGCAAAATTCGGCAGACTTTGTTAAAGAACAAGGGATACTTACGGGGCCACGGGGAAATCCGCCTTCTTATTCCTGATGGGCTCAGACATGGTGAAAATGTTATTTTAAACAATAACACGAAAACAAAAAAAAGATGGCTGAGGGGCTGTTGGCGGAGGTTAAGGAAGAGTTTGATACGCCTTAGTTTTGCGAGGTCTGGAATACTGGCTTGGTGGGATCCTTAGCGCCCTTGGGCCGAGGGGCTTGGCGGGACGGGGGCGCTGCCTGTTGAGAACTTTTCCAGACTCCCAACAATACTGTATCAATGGCTGGTGCGGACAGGTAAAGAGATACTGTTTTTCTATAAGAAATACACGTCCATTTCGATAAACTAATCCAGAGGTTGTGAACAAATGCCCAAAAAGCTCGGAACTACACTCCAGCATATCAATTTACAGCCAGTACGTTTTATCGCTCTGCCCCAAGACAGTACCTTAGATATATACCTACGGTAACGTATGAATCGCAAGGCATGTTGCAGTAAACTAAACATTGGGACATTGTGTAGCCCACCCACATAGGCAGTATCACCTTGGAAGAGTACCGATGTTTTCACTATATAGAGTAAATCTACCATTAACCATATCTTTTTAATACTGTATTGGGAAGAGATGAGGATATTAGTCCAGGTAGCAATATGAAACAAGGAAAGCCAAACATAGATGCTTCATGGAGTGCCGAAGATAATTGGCTCCCAATCTGCAAGAACAACATTTCGATGCAAATAGGTACGCAAGGGGAAAGAAGCGCTGTGGGCGCTATTTTTATAGCCAAGTGGCTGGGGCTGGGAGCTTGGAGGCTCCCAGATACTACTCCGTAGTCCAAGCATCTTTGTAACTACGTACTACTTGCGAGATTACCAAACCTCTCCAAGCCTCAAGAATTCACGACATCACGTGAAGATAAGACACTGATGTTACTCGATTCCAAAGTCGGCCATTAATGGGAAACAATTT
Source organism: Aspergillus heteromorphus CBS 117.55 (assembly GCF_003184545.1). Lineage (NCBI taxonomy): Eukaryota > Fungi > Ascomycota > Eurotiomycetes > Eurotiales > Aspergillaceae > Aspergillus > Aspergillus heteromorphus. The sequence continues at coordinate 107,289 of NW_020290460.1, forward strand.
GATTATCGAAGCCCCCTCTTTACCACTTGAGCGAGCTGACCAAACGGCATGTTCATGGACATTGTCCTAGAATACCTTCCAATTACTATCTAGAGTGGACTTGCTCGAAATGCAACGAACTGCATAATCATTATCATTGTCACTTCCCACGTACTGATGTCCAAAACCAGGCACATATTACATTTTCTCAGATTAGGCACCAAGAGTCGAAATTATTCATCTTCGGCAGTATGGAGAACAACGCCAACCCATCGATGGAAGTTTTTCCTCCTGTACTTTCTCCCGGAATCAATGATCGACGCAGCTCCATGAGAAGCAGGTACTTCTCAATACACAACAACTTTCCCAGGCTATGCTGATGATTGCCAAGCTATAGTTTCATTTCAGATGTTGAAATGGCTCGCAGCGAGGTGCGCCCACCCAGAATCATGCGTATGGAATAACCGTGTAACTAGCTCAACAGATTTATGATGGTCCGATATCCGAAAGCATCCCATCCAGCATTGTCTCCTTTTCCCACCGTCGTAACCGGAATGGCTCTACTGCCAGTTTCACGTACTTTCAAGAACATGATGAGCACATGGAGTGGCCCAACGAAACCGCCATAGATGCCGACAGTGATGTTGATGATGTGTCGGAGTTTGGCGCCAGCATGAGGAGCGAGTCCATGAGATCTTCTAAACGACCGTCATATTCTAGAGATTCTGTCGAAGATCCACTTCTACAGCGATCATTCTCCGCCGGCTCCTATCCCCAGGGGTATAAAAGCGACAGGAGAGTAAGCCAGAAAGTCCACATCATTTCTGAAGACTTGACTATTGCGATTGCGGGCTTCTCGACGAGCCTGGTCGGCCAGTTATTGTATTATGTACTGTGTACATTTTCCTTTGGAATTTTCTACCTGTGGTTTCGATGGTTTCCAAGATACCGGGTTCGCTTGCTGGGAAACCCAACTCCTCTTCAGGCATGTGATTGGGTCGCATTGGAGGTATGCATAACAGAGCACTGTCATATTGCTTTCCTGCTGACCCCGAGTAGGATCAATGGAACCAATTCAGTGTCCATCAGGTGCATAAGCAAGAATATGGCCGCCCTCTTTCCTCAGTTTTTACCGACCCGGAATGCCATCTTTATGACGAAGACAATGATTCAACCATCTCATGGTTACGATACATCGACTACAGATATCTTCGACTATTCTACCATCCCACCGAAGACAAGTTTTGTTTGATCAGTGGTTGGAAGGATCCATTCTGGACAAATGCGAAAGAGATGAGAACTGGACTGGATGCCGATGACCGTGATAGTCGCGAGCAGGTATTTGGAAAGAATCTCATCGATATTCATCAGAAGCCCGTGTTTCAACTTCTAATGGACGAGGTACTTTTTCAATACCCCAGTATGCTAGATTGACATTCTCACCTTCTCAGGCATTTCATCCATTCTATATCTTTCAACTCGCAAGTCTCGTTCTTTGGTCCCTCGACCAGTACTACTATTATGCTATCTGCATATTTTCCATCTCTGTTATTAGTATATCTGCTACTATCATTGAGACCAAAACAGTATGCTTTCTCAATTACAAGTTTGTCCTCGTATACTAATTGTACCAGACGATGAATCGGTTACGGGAAATATCCTTGTTTGAGTGTGATATACGTGTGCTGAGAAATGGTTTCTGTAAGTTCAAAAGCTTTTCGTTGCTCTTTTGCTTCTTAAAAGTGGTTTGATTAATGACATATCCCCTCGGCAGGGAGATCCGTTCCCTCTCGCGAACTAGTGCCTGGTGATGTCTTTGAATTCTCTGATCCTTCACTGAGTCATGTCCCCTGTGACTGCATATTGCTGTCTGGTGACTGTATTGTGAATGAAAGCATGCTTACAGGTTTGATATTCAATATGTCTAAACATCCAGAGAAAAGCCTAACAGGTAGCAATAGGTGAATCAGTCCCTGTTTCGAAAGTTCCGCTGACAGATGACGCTCTCAATTATCTGAACCTGGGGGCTCCCTCAATTCATCCTGTGCTCGCAAAACATTTCTTGTTCAGTGGAACAAAGGTAATACGAGCACGCCGCCCACAAAATGTCGATGATGATGAAGCTATTGCGTTGGCGGTAGTTGTAAGAACAGGGTTTTTGACAACCAAGGGGGCCCTTGTTCGGTCCATGCTCTTCCCAAAGCCTTCAGGATTCGGATTTTATCGAGACTCATTTCGTTATATTTTTGTTATGGCTATGATTGCAATTATAGGCTTTGTAGCCTCATTAATCAATTTCATCCATCTAGGCGTAAGTAGAACGTGATACGACCAACCAAATACTTGGCAGCTAACAAACTTCAGCTTTCCTGGCATCTAATCATTGTTAGAGCTCTCGACTTGATCACTATTGTTGTGCCTCCAGCTTTACCGGCCACACTAAGTATTGGCACAAACTTTGCTCTGTCACGACTAAAGACGCATAAGATATTCTGTATTAGTCCACAAAGGTGAGAACAATTACAGTTCACTTGAAGACCTGTTTTTAACTGTCGAATAGAGTCAATGTAGGAGGCAAACTTGATGTCATATGTTTTGACAAGACTGGTACCCTCACAGAAGACGGCTTGGATGTCCTAGGAGTGCGGATTGTTGGCCATGACAAAAGGTTTGCATTCAATAATACCGATCCAGTTACACTATGTTGCGTCACACCTGCTAAATTTCATAGACTTTCGGACTTGCTCCCTAAGCTACCGCTTAATTTGGGAATGTCAAATGATTTGGGCACCATTCGGAGCACTAGCGCATATAAAAATACGGTGTACACCATGGCAACATGCCACTCTTTGAGAGTTATAGACGGTGAACTTCTAGGTGACCCCCTTGATGTCAAAATGTTTCAGTTTACCGGATGGTCCTTCGAGGAAGGTGGGAGTCATACTGAGCAGCCGGATTTCGAGACAATACTGCCTTCTATTGCAAGGCCCCCTGCAGGTTACACAAGTGTTCAACAGCAGGGCAGTTTAGATGTCAGGGGCCTTTTTCCTTCTAAATTGACGCCCTTTGAGTTTGAGAGAAAGCTGACCGTCCTGTATGCAGACCCCAATAGAGCTCGGCATCCTACGCAGCTTTGAATTTGTATCACAACTTCGCCGAGCGAGTGTAGTTGTAAGGCAATATGGCGACAGTGGCGCTAGCACGTTCGTCAAAGGTGCACCAGAAAGCATCAAAGCCATATGTCTTCGAGAGAGCTGTCAGTACACGTTAAGGATTGAATTGTTTTATCAAGCAGCTAATGCGAGATTTCATAGTACCTTATGATTTCGATGGCCTCTTGAGTCACTACACCAATAAGGGATTCCGTGTCATCGCATGTGCAGCAAAATACGAGCCAAAATTAAGTTGGATGAAAGCACAGAAAATCTCCCGAACCGAGGCTGAATGCGACCTGGAATTTCTTGGATTTATCATCTTTGAAAATAAATTGAAGCCAAAGACTGCTGATACTATCATGGAATTAAATCGGGCAGGAATACGCAACATCATGTGTACAGGTGATAACATACTCACTGCAATTAGTGTCTCACGTGAGTGTGGTATGGTTATGGGCGAGGAACAATGCTTCGTTCCTAGATTCGTGCAAGGTAGGCTATCATTCCCTACATGACCTTCAACTCCATTAACTCTTGTATTAGGTGGTTCTCTCGACCATGGTTTGGACTCATCACTTTGCTGGGAAAGTGTAGATAATCCAGCATTGAAACTCGACCCCAATACCCTTATGGTGAGTCACCATCATTTATAAAGAAGAATATATCTAAGAGCCACTAGCCTTCGCTTGATCCCACAGATGTTGATTTGTCTATACCTGGGAATGTTTGCAGCCTCCGCAAGTACTCTCTTGCCATCAGTGGAGATGTGTTCAGATGGATTGTGGATTTTGGTAGTGAATCACTACTGAAAAGGGTATGTACATTTCGGCTATTTCGCCCCAATTCTCCATACATTAAGTAACCTAGATCTTATTACAATTTCTACTTGCAGATGCTTGTACGTGGCAAGGTGTTTGCGAGAATGTCGCCCGATGAGAAGCATGAACTTGTGGAAAAACTCCAATCTCTGGACTATTGTTGTGGATTTTGCGGTGACGGTGCTAATGACTGTGGGGCATTGAAAGCTGCTGATGTCGGCATTTCACTGTCAGATGCTGAAGCCTCAGTTGCCGCTCCGTTCACTAGCCGTTGTTTTGACATATCATGTGTTCCAACGCTGATCAGGTATCCTTTACTTTTGTGCCGTATGAAGCGATCGAACTGACAGTGTTGTAGAGAAGGTCGAGGTGCCCTGGTCACAAGCTTTTGTTGCTTTAAATACATGAGCCTTTATTCAGCAATTCAATTTTCGACCGTCAGTTTCTTATATGCATCGGCATCAAACCTTGGTGACTTCCAGGTAATCGCTTTCACTTTTCTCTACACAAACAGCCCCACTGATGAATTACCAATAGTTTCTTTTTATTGATTTGTGCCTGATTCTACCAATCGCGATATTCAGTAAGTGCATCATCTCATAAAAGACCTAGAGAGGGGAATCCATATTACAAGCATTACAACTGACGGTTTTCGAAAGTGGGATGGACCAATCCATATCCTGTCCTTTCAAGAAAACGACCGACTGCCAACCTTGTATCGCGCAAGGTTTTGACACCACTTTTAGGTCAAATAATATTATGTGTTCTCACCCAACTTTTGGCTTATGAAACAGTCCGGTTACAACCGTGGTGTGTATAGATTTACCTTCGTGGATACACCTTACTCGTAAGGCACTTATTGACTTCTACCTGCAGGTTCCAGCCTCCTCTGATAGATTTGGAGGAGAGCAACATTGAAAATTCCGAGAACACTGTGCTTTTCCTGGTGTCTAGCTTCCAATACATACTATCAAGTGTTGTTCTCAGCGTTGGGCCGCCCTTTCGTAAACCAATGAGCTCGAACAGTCAGTCATCATTCATATTCCAACTCATACAATTGCTGATATTCAACAGAGCCATTCCTATCCGTCATAATTATAAATCTGGGAATCTCATTCTACATGATGTTCAACCCCTCCCGTTGGCTGAAGCAGGTTATGCAGTTGACATACATACCAGAAGGCTTTGCCTGGTGGATGTTGGCAATTGCCACTGCGAGCTTTCTATTCTCTTGGGTAGCTGAGAGGAAGCTTTTCCCTATATTGGCTCGTACTATGGGGCACATACATGCAAACCTCCGTGCCGGTCATTCTAAAAAGCGCCGCCAATACAAGGCGCTGCTCGAGGAAATGCAAGGATAAATAAAAGTCCATGTGCTATTTGACCCAGGTAACTATTCCATTGTTTCAAGTGTCGAGCGGCAAGATGGAGTGCGATTCTGGATTTGAACTTTGTTTCGGGCAACTTCATGTGAAGGTGCCGAGGATTGAGGTCTCACGTGCTCAATGGTCCCAAGGATGCTTCCAACCCAACAAAGCAGGGCCATCCTTCTTAGCTCGATACATTAGCTGCATATGAAGAAGAAAGTAGTTAGCATTTATCACAAAAGAGGATTGTGGGAGATCCGTACAAAGAACCACATGCTAGCTCCTAGAGCAGTTGCAGTAAAGCGGTAAAGAGGTCGCGCAGGATGAATGTGGATTGGGTGGTTAGCAGCCATGTCTGTTCAATGCATGTTAGCCCCGAGAAGAAAGATTGCAATGAATTTATGAGGTTCGTACTTTCCTGCCGTTGGACAACGTAGCGAATAGAGCAGATCCACCGTTATCGTGGATGATAGATACTAAGGTTTGAGTATGAGTTCTAGTAGGCGGAGTCGGACAGAATGTCACGTGGCAACCAACCCAGATTCCTGGCTTGAAGTAGATGTGAAAGGCACGCTACATGGACAGTTCTACTTGTACTAACATCTTTTTAATCAGGCTACTGATGAAATAAAAGTCATCCAGAACAATTTGCTCTGATAAGGCACTATGTTGCCTGCAGGTTTAACAATATTTTCTCTCATACTGTCTTGAGTCGCTCTTTACTTCCCTTGTCATACCACTGGCCTCTCTGGATACTTACAAATCTTCGTCGGTTGATTCGGGCCGGTTCTCATTGAACACTTCAACCTTGCCATTTCGCTTTATATCTCGAGGAGGGTTTCGGCTACCAGGTCAAGACACACAAGTATCCACTGTTGCCTGGCACGGATACCTCATTCTGGACTTCAAGTCGGCCTAGGCTGGTGTTGGGCAGACGGGTGGCCATATCTGAACACCCACCACATAGCATTGATATTCTTATCCACATATGATTTACTGCCGGTGAGGAGCAAAGTGTTGGCGGAAAATGGTTATAATATCCCTCGAGAGAGAAAGCAATGGCAAGACCAGATTCCGCGGATGTACCAGCATTCGTGATTTTGAGTTCTTGGGTAAGCTTGGTGAAGGTACTTTTGGGTAGGTTTCATAAAACTGGCGAATGTGCCTGCGTATTGAAAATATCTAGGGAGGTCTACAAGGCACGGTCGAAAAAAGACAACACTGTCGTTGCTCTCAAAAAAATACTCATGCACAACGAGAGAGATGGGGTAAGAGAATCAGACTCACTATCAGGCCACTTTGGTTGATTATTGTCAAAGTTCCCTATCACCGCTCTCCGCGAGATCAAGCTCTTGAAGATGTTATCTCACACAAACATCCTACAACTCAGAGAAATGGCCGTGGAACGGAGTAAAGGTAAGCAAAAAATACTGTCGCAAAAAGGAACTCGCTTATTCAAACAAAGGAGAAGGACGAAAAAAGCCTAGCATGTACATGGTTACCCCATATATGGAACACGACCTTTCAGGTCTCCTGGAGAATCCGACTGTTCATTTTACTGAGGCTCAGATCAAGTGTTATATGGTACAGCTCCTGGAGGGGCTCAGGTATTTACATGAGGTATCGATATATATAGTGGGGGTGGAACGGGGGCGCAAACCAGTATGTTCTGACTTTTGACAGAATCGTATCTTACACCGTGACATGAAGGGTTTGTGTGGCCGCAGATAGCGAAGAAGAAATGACCTTGACTAACAGTTCTGATAGCCGCCAATTTGCTTATCAGCAACAAAGGCATACTTCAAATTGCTGACTTTGGCTTGGCTCGACCATATGAAGAACCCCCTCCTCAGCCTGGAAAGGGTGGCGGAGAAGCAAGACGAGATTATACCACCCTTGTCGTAACTCGATGGTACCGCCCTCCTGAGCTTCTTCTTCAGCTTCGGCGTTATACTACGGCGATTGATATGTGGGGTGTCGGGTAATTGAAATCACCAGTATCGGATGGTCTCTTTCTAATTTCTATAGATGTGTTTTCGGTGAAATGTTCAAAGGAAAACCAATACTTGCTGGTAACAGTGATCTCAACCAGGCTCAACTCATTTTCAGCCTGGTAGGCTCACCTACCGAAAGGAATATGCCAGGGTGGAGTTCACTACCAGGATGTGAGGGCGTAAAGGATTTCGGGAACAGACAGGGCAATCTATGTGAAGTCTTCAAAGGGTATTTATTGACTTCCTCTTCAAATATCCATGCGAATAAGCGCCTGATGCATTAGCAGCCAAAGCCCCGCCGCAATATCGTTGCTTAGTGAGCTTTTGAAGCTTGACTGGCGGAAAAGAATCAACGCCATGGATGCTTTGAATCATCCATACTTTTCGAGCCCGCCATTGCCTGCACGACCTGCTGAGCTCCCGTCTTTTGAGGACTCGCATGAGCTTGATAGGAGAAGATTCCGTGGCCAACGGGCCCCTATGCCACCGGCACCTGCAGGAGGTTCCGTAGGAGTTGGTGGCCCGAATGGAAGCTGGGCCACCAGTTCTGGAAACAGAACAGCCATTGATGGTAGACACAGTCGCCTTCCAAGCGCCGCCCTTCCGGCATGGCCCAATATCAACGGAACTCATGGAATTCCATCGCAGCGCTCTCTCGACAATCGAAGTGGTGAGGCGTATGTCGGTCGAGTGAGAATGGGTATCGAGGAGTCAGGTCATAACGGTAGCCTGCCACCTCGACCGCCCGCATCAACCCACCAGACATGGACCACCGGCAACACCGGCAGAGGGCGTGATAGAAACCAACAGGGTCGCTTGGGCGGGCGATCAGAAGGAGGTTTGGACTCGTATGTTCCAAGTCATATTGCTTCAATTGAACGCAACCGCGAAAGAGATTATCATAATTCGGGAAATTATGTGGACCGGCGTGAAATCAGCAATGATCAGACCTACCAGGCCGGGCGCAGAGAGTATTCCCGAGACAACAACCCTTCGAGGAGAAGGAGTCGAAGCCCGGATTTTAGAGAGAGGAATCGAGATTTTACGAGAAACTTGTATCGCCGATAATTTAGTACTCATATTGGATAATCTAATATCATTTTCTAGGTGTGGATGATGACCAGTCTTTCGACCTTTAGATAGGTGAAAGTGAAATTATGTTTACCAGAAGAGGGAAACGAATTATGTACTTTGATGTCGATGAAATACTTTGTAACCTCGGAAATCTTTTGGTATTCTATTCTAAGCGGGAAGACATGGAAATCATGTCAGACGCGTACCCGTTTCCGTATAAATAAATGGAAGCAAGACAGGGACACGAGATGAGTTGGACGGCGGTGTTGAACATGCTACCAGTAATGGGACATCTGCCATAGATAGGCGTAGCTCGGTCAACTCCTATAACCGAGTAACCTATACGAGTATTTTGTAAGAAAAAGATTACAAGCAGCCAGTGAAATACAAGCTGGTCTGAGACGTCGAAGAATGCGGTGCTTGGAATCCAACCAAACCTTGAAGCCGTACAGTTAAATGCCGTTGAAGGACTTCTGCTAGAAAGCAAGTGTGCGATCAATTATATCACTTCATTCTTTGTTAGGGAAGAGTGAAAGAGTTGAGCATCGGGTCATGGTGAGAGTCGGATCAAACCTTTAGTATAAGATTCGCGTCATGATCCGGGCTGAAATGTCCAGGAAGTGAGTGTCAGCGGCTTGACGGGGGGCCAGGAATGGAGGACTCCTTACATTCAAGGCTCTCCAACCTCTCATACAGATCCTTAATAGTCATATTGTCAACGTCGCTGATATCGGCCATTAAGTAGGCAACCTGGTCATAGTTAATCCCAGACTCTGAGCAAGCACCATGGAGTAGATACTTACATCGCCTCTGCTATCAGTCATCTGTTTGTCAACGTTGTGATCACCAAGGATCTCGTTAACTATGATACATAAGCAACTCCAATAAGATACTACAGGTGACTCCGACATATCTTACCTTTGCGCAAGACACCGGGAATATTCTGATGAATGAAGATAACCTGGGCCAAGATTTCAGTCACCGAATAATAAAGATGTGCCGTATCATTACTCACCCGAGCATGGTTTGGTTCATCCATTGTGAGAGAACGCAGAGCTACCTCTGGTATGTTGACGGCACCCAATGTTGTGCCTTCATTGACGTATCTCACTAATGCGTCCGCGACTTCGACACCAATTGCACGCTGCGCTTCCTCTGTGCTCCCGCCGATGTGTGGTGTAAGGATCAAATTCTTAAGACCACAAAGATCCGATGCCCAATCATTGAGCCCTTCGTTGAAGTAATCACCATTACCAGCGGGCTCATTAGGGTAGACATCAAGAGCAGCGCCAGCAACTTTACCCGAACGCATTGCGTGAATCAGTGCGGGAATATCCACAACACTCCCTCGGCTAGCGTTAATCAAGTAGCTGCCAGTCTTCATTTGTTCAAACTGGTGTTGCCCTATCATATTCCTTGTTTCTGGAAGCTCAGGAACATGGCATGTGATGAAGTCTGCCTGGGACAGAAGATCATCCAGGGTTGGCACTTGACGAGCAGTACCTAAAGCCATCAGATTCACTACATCGTAGAAAATAACCGACATGCCCATAGCCTCTGCTAAAACCGACAACTGGGCACCAATATGGCCGTAACCAATAATGCCTAGGAGGGAAATTAGCTGATATTTGATACAAGTGACAAATCGAGCATACCGAGGGTCTTTCCACGAATTTCCCAGCACTTATTGCTCACTTTGTTCCAAGTGCCGCTGTGCATCTCATTTGAACGATCACCCAACTGGCGAGCGAGGGCAATGATCTCAGCTATAACCAATTCGGCAACGCTCCGAGAGTTGCTGAAAGGGGAATTAAAAACCGCAATGCCATGCTCGGCCGCATATTGTAAGTCGACCTGGTTGGTTCCGATGCAAAAACAACCAACAACAATAAGATTTCTGGCTTCCTTCAAAATGCGGGCACTCAGCTTTGTCTTGGAGCGGATTCCAATCACATGAACATCCCTATTGATTGGCGCGAATAGTCAGACAGGAAATTGTAACATATTTTGGTGATACTGACCGAATTTTCTCAATCAGCTGGTCTTCTGGAAGAGAAGATTTGAGAAACTCCACTTGATAGCCCTGCTTGGTAAGGATATCCCTGCCAGTTTGATTGACATTCTCCAGCAGCAATACCTTAATATCTTCCGTTGCAAACGGCTTAAGGTGCTTTGCATTGGCTAAAGGGATCGTACGGCTTCCAAAGGCCGAACCTCCGTGACTAGACGGAGCTGACTGGAACGAGGCACTAGGGGAGGTGGAGAAGTTCAGGCTCTGCGAAATATTATGGAATGACCCATCTTGATGGGGGTTTATATTCCTTGGGGATGTTGCCATTGTTTGGAGCTCGCGCAATTGAAAGAGTGGTGGAAACAGAAGATATACTGTGGAACTGTGGAAGAAATGGGCAATTGGACGGAATACAACCAACCTCAAGAGGTAAAGAAGCGGCTGAGTTTTAAGTCCTCCGGAACCGGACTTCAACAGCGGCATTCCACTGGAGCATTATATTTTGTTTGAGTCATCACCGCAAACATGACATAATTAATTACATGCCCAACTGCGGAGGGGTAAGGCAGGTGGGGCAAAGGTTGTCACCCCTAGAGCAAAGTACAGTTGAATTCCGACATCCTTGTGTGTTTCAAGGCTGGACTCTCCACCCGCTTTATGTGCGTAAAAATATAACTACTAACTACTCCTCTCTACCCGGTAGTAATCAGTCTTATGCATCTTAACTGTTCCACCTTGCTGAAAATCCCTATTCTGAAATCCTATTTGTTCTTTAAAGAAGACACACTGACCCCTACCAAATATACAGTAAATACCTTAAACCCCCAAAAGCCCTCTGAATATATGAAGTAATGGGCGAAGTATATATGTATATAGAGAAGCCTTATTCACATGGGGCTCAATACATGCAAATGTGATACTCTTTGCATCTTGCCATACTAAGCCTATGACTGTAAAGTTATCTCGCGTAGTTACTATGAACCATACAATATGCAAACAACCTGCCAGCGCATACCAACCTAATTCACCTGCCTGTCTGTGTGTGGGTACTTTAGCATTAGAGACCTTCTGCAACAGTCATTTATATTTATAATTAATATATTAGATTAGTGTTAATTTCTTAGTGGCCTGCTAAGATCTAATCAGAACAAATCTCTGTGATTAATTATTTATAAGATATATAAATAAAGTATAAATACTAATATTTATTATTCAAAAAATTAGATCTAATATAATAATTACTAAATAATTAATAATCAGCAGTTATTAAGAATTACTATTTTAAGAAGAATTAAAGCTATTCAGACTATTTATATATACTTAACAGTCTAAATAAGTATAATAGACAAGTATTATAATTACTAGTAAGTATATAAAGATTAGACAAGGGTCTTGATAAAGTAATATAGAGCAGTAAAATAATTAAAACAGGCTGTTTTAAAAAGCTCTAAAGAGCTTATATATATATATATTTATATATAAATTAATACTGATTTGAAATAGAATATTTTCTGCCCGCTGAAATAATAAAATAAATATTTTTAAATAATTTTATAGCTGATTACTAGAGGCGGGCCGCTATACCCAATTTTAAATTAAAATATTAATAATAAATAACCATTGTAGAAGATCTCTATTGTTTCTGTGCATAACCACTTTGATTAAATTTCTTCATGGATATATAAGGATGCGTATCGAGGTAGTGTGAAGAAAGTATATCTATCGCGAAGTCAGGATAGTGTCTGTATTGCTTCAAGTATTGTTGCTAGTCTTCTATCTAGCTTCTCTCGCGGATAGATATATCTGCAAGGATTCTGTGGGTCATGTGCTATACTAGCATGACTACTTCGCGAGGGACTGCCTCCGCAGCGTGGGCATTCCTCGCGATATACTATATCGCGAGGGTTATAAGGATTACTTTCCTTACAGGATATATGTAAGGTGGTAAAATGGCCTAGGTACTGACTATATGCTGTAATTTATATACAGGCTAGCCTGAATAGATTTAGCTACACTATACATGATGTATATTAAGTATAGAATAATATAATGTAACCGACCCCTACGCGGCTTACCGCTCCGAGGTCGCCTGTAGAGCAACCTCAACGCCTTAACAGAGTTGATATATTAATATAATTAAATAAGAAATATAATTCTTTAAATAATTATTAATTTTTTAAATTTTAATAAAACTAGATATTTCTTATATAAAAATAAAGCTTAATAATTATTCTAATTTTTTAAATATCTGGATTTACTATATAATTAATTCTTAATTTAATATATATTAATATAATTTAATTATAATCTTTTTTTATCTTATATATAAGTAAGATTTTTTTTTAATAATATTATATTTTTTTTTAATTTAATTAATTTTAATAAAACTATTATTACTAATAACTTCGCCTATCTGTAGATAATATTTAAAGATTTTTTTTAATTAGATTAAGTAAGAACTGCGGCTGTAGATTAATCTAAATTCTATTTTAAAATATTAATAAAATATATCTATATTATATATCTTTTAATTAATATATTTAGATAGTATTTATAATTTAAGTCAAGTTTCTCTAAATAAAAAAAATAATTAATAATAGTTTTAATTTTTTAAATTATTTTAAAATTATTAGAGTATTATTAAAGAAGAAATTATTATAATTATTAATATTATTATTAAATAGAGTATAGAGCTGTTTCTTTATTATTTTTTAAATAATTATCTTAAAATTTTAAAAAATTAATTTTATTAGACAAAATTTATACTATATAGTCTAATATTTAAATATTTTAATTTAAATAAAGATAAATATTACTAGAAAATCTTTTTTAATAAAGATTTTATAAATAATCTAAATAGCTGTGATAATTATTTTATTATATTAATATTTATAAATATAAAAAATCCTAATATCTAAAAATTATAAGATATAATTTAAATAAAAAATTAAGATAAAAAAAATAATCTTATTTTTTTTATAATATTTTATAAATTTATATATTATTATATTATATAAGATCTATAGCTATTATAAATTAGAAATTAATATTTTTTTAATTAATTATTTTATAATAAGATTAAAATATTAAATTTATTAAAATATTATTTTATTTATTATATAATCTAATTTAGTAATTTTAATATATAAATTAGCTTTAAAATAATTAAATTAATTCTTTAAAATATATTTTTTTAATATTAAGATAAAAAGAGATAAGATCTCTCTAATTATATTAATTATTTTTATAATAATTATATATTCTTTATTTATATTATTTTTAATATAGTAATATTATTTAAAATCTTAAGTAATATTATAATAATTTATTAATTTTTTTTAATATTTATTTAAAAGTCTGTCTTATTAAAATTCTATATATTATTTAAAATAATTTTATATTTTAATATAATCTTTTTATATTATTAAAACTAATCTTTAAGTATCTCTGAATTATAAGTATATTTTTTATAAAATATTTATAATTTAAGTATATTTTTTTTTATATTTAAGATATTTTTTAAGTTATCTAGAGAATTATCTCTTGCTGATTATAAAAATTAAAATAATTAAATTAATATAAATCTTTTTAATTATATTATTTATAATTAAAATAATTATTTTTAACTAAATTAGAATAAATTATTTATTAAATAATTAAATATAATATAGTAAAGCAAGATTTTAGACTTTATTTAATTTTTAATAAAAATATTTTTAATTATTATAAAAATCTTTATTTTTTAATCTAATATAAAATCTGAATACTAATATTTTATATTCTTATATAAATTATATAATATTAGATTTCTGAATATATTTTAATATATAAATAATCTATTAAATTTAATTCTTAATTTTATAATAATCTATAGATATTATAATAGCTTTAAAAAATATAATTTAATAAAATAATTAATTTTTTAAGAAAGATAATATTAATATATTAACTTTGTTAAGATGTTGGGGTTGCTCTACAGACAATCTCGGAGCGGTAAGCCGCGTAGGGGTCGGTTAGCATCGCATGCTAAGTCCTTACCACATTGGGAAAGGAACATTGGCCAAACAAGCCTCTACACATACATACATACCTAGTTCCTTAACTGTGCGAGTCAGGTTTAGTATACAAAAGAATTGGGTTGGATCAAATACAGCTAAAGTACTCGGTACTAGGGCTGACAAACTGCAACGAAATTTGGCTTCAGGGGTATCATAGAATTAAATCCACATAGCCGCACACCATTTTGCACGGTACAACAGTACTAAGGTAATCAGTACAGAGTATAGAACATGTAGTGCACACCAGTTTGCTTTCATCTACTAAAGCACAGCGCCTATTAGTATTGAGATTCCTCCCTTGCTATCATCAGTGCGATCAACATGCACCAGATAGCTTGCTCACTACTCCATACCTCCATAGGGAGAACACTTGCAGCTCCACATGATGTACAGAACATGTATTCTGGCATTTATTCTATGTAGACCCTTCTCAGATTCCTTTTTGGGGAATGCGGAAATTTATTCAAGACTAAGGTCCCTAGCACGCCTCTTTTGTAGAATATTTGATTGAAATGTCTCACTAGACGAACCATTGGGCCAATGAGCTTGTCTCCTTGTCTGAAGTATGTAGATAACTTCAGTTAAACCTGAAGGTCTTGCATTTGTTTGGCAGTTTCTTCTGGGTTACTGGCGTTCTTCGAAGCTTGCTTAGCCTTGGATTTGACAGAAGTACTGTCCTTAGGGAGGTCTTTCGTATACGGAAGAAACTCGGGCATGCCTGGAATATATTTCCTCAGAGGCTCCGGCACAATTATTCCCTAAAGAAACCATCAGCATGATCAAATATATATACAAGTCCGAGGAAACACATACATCTTCCGTTTGATAATTTTCTAGTACACAGCAGAGTGTCCGTTCGGTAGCACACAAAGTCGCATTCAAAGCATGGACATATGACTTTTTGACATCGGTGGCTTTCTTCGTACCGTAGCGAATTTCTAGTGCTCTAGCTTGGTAATCGGTACAGTTGGAGCAAGAAACTAATTCTTTGTACTCTCCTTGGAATGGGAACCATGCCTCGAGGTCATACTTCTTGGAGGCGGCATTGTTCAAAGCCCCCGAAACAATAGCAACGACCTGGTACGGCAGACCGAGGGATTGATAAAACTCTTCAGAGGTAGCCATCATTTCATCAAATATTTGCCATGAGTCTTCTGGTTTTGCGAGAACAAATTGTTCAATCTGCATCAAGGTAAGTAACGGTGAGGAAGGAATGCACATAGTCAAGGTCCAGTCACC
Organism: Aspergillus heteromorphus CBS 117.55; assembly: GCF_003184545.1. Taxonomy (NCBI): domain Eukaryota; kingdom Fungi; phylum Ascomycota; class Eurotiomycetes; order Eurotiales; family Aspergillaceae; genus Aspergillus; species Aspergillus heteromorphus. Next base: position 122,984 of record NW_020290460.1, read on the forward strand.
TTTTCGAACTGATGAACACGAAAGATCCCCCAGGCATCTTTACCGTGAGAACCCGCTTCCTTCCGATAGCATGTGCTGTACCCAGCATATCTGTGCCCAGGTTAGCCTATATCGAATAGAAGAAACGTAAAAGCCACAAAACCCCAACCTACTTGATTGGTAGATCCTTGTCTTGTAGCCACTCCCCATCATGCAGGGCAGACAATGGCTGCTCCGAGGTGGCAATGAGGTATTTGTCAGTGGACTTGTCCTCGCTTTCTGTGACCTTATACAATTCCTCATCAAACTGCTCGAGTTGAGCAGTCTTGGCCATCATCTCCCTGAGCATGAATTGAGGGGGCTGGTTTGGCTTGTAGCCTTTTCCCCATAGAAATTCTAGGCCATAGTTTATGAGGGCGAGATTGAGGAAAAGTCCATAGCCAGTCAAGCAGTAGCCGCGGTGACCAACCACCTTGACTCCACGCTCCGAATCAAATCCGTCAAGACGCGTGAGTACTTCATGGTGGGAAAGGCAATCGCGCTTGTCAACCTTGACGTTGTCTGGTGCCCACGTTCTTAATACAGCATTGTCATCCTTGCGAGAACACATGAGTCAATTTGGCTTAAATGTGTAGGACAAAAGACAACACTTACTTCATTGTTGCTCACAGGGACAGACTCGTGAACAAGGTTACCAATTGTTCCAATTTTGCTGTCCCTTTGCATTTCCTTTTGAATAGCAAGTTCCTCGGCATCCTTCTTTGATTTCTCCAGGCCAACTTTCTGCTCCATTAACTCACTAGCATCTTCCTTGTTCTAGTGTTGAATGACCGAATTAGAAAGAACCTGTTTCTCATACATAGATGCAGTGGAACAAAGTAGGAGAATTTGAGGGACTAACCTTTTTCTTCTTTCCGATTTCTTTTTGGAGAGCATTGAGCTGCGAATTTATCTGCATAACCTGATAGCGTGCTACCATACACACAATATAAGCTGAAAACCCCCTATGAAGGGTGGGCGATTATTTATGGATACCATACCATGCCGTGCTTCTTCGTATAGAGCAAGAACCTCATCAACGACATTTTCAGGTGCATAGCGTTTGCGCTGGCTTTCCTTGATTTTGTTTGGGTTTCCACCGCGGTCACTGATAAAGTCCGCAAGATCAAGCATGTCGAACAGCTTCTTGTTGAAAGTTTTGGGAAATAATCCAGGAAAGTAGTGCTTGTTATGAAAGAAGAGGGATCTTGGGTCTGTTGGGGCGGGGAGAAGGACAGTTGGTCGACAGAAAAGAGGGGCCGGAAACTCGGTTGGTGTTAGAATTAATTGAGGGGCAGAAATTTAGGGGCTTGACTTTTCAAGTATAGCCAGCTTACGGCAAGTACTGGTAGAACTGCGGAGGCGGTGTGAAAGAAATCGGCGGGTACTTCCCACTAGTACTAAGTACTAGGTTGGGCAGTACGGAGTACGTAGGAGTACTGATGTGGTGCCAAGCGGTAAGGATGACTGGAGATACTGTCCCTTAGGGAAAGTTTGCATAGTCACGCTAAAATCAGGCTGTATATATATATTTTAATTAATATAATTATTTATCTCTGCTTTTTTTATTATTAATATTATTATAATTAGATATTCTCTATAATTTCTAAATTTAAATTTAAAGTAAAATTATATACTAAAACTATTTAATTAAGCTTATATTCTAGATTTTTATTATAATAAGTATAAACTAATTAAGATCATAAAAAAATTAAAATAGTTTATATAAATTATTTATTTAATAATAATATATATATTTTAAAAATTTAATAATATCTTTTAATTATATTCTAATTAACTAGAGTGGCTAACAGCCAGGATAGGTTAATAATAACAGTTAAAAAATTTAGATAATAGTTAAAATATTTTATAAGAATTAAAATAATTATATAATTAATTTCTAAGTTATATAATATATAAATATTACTATAAATTATTTAATAATTAAAAATTATTATATAAAATAAACCCTAAATTAATTAATTATATATTAAATATAGTCCAACTATATTAATTAATATTTAAAATATAATTTATAAATAAATATAAAATATTTTTTTAAATTTAATTTTAAAAGTTGTATTTTATAATTTATTTAGATTAAAATATTTTTTTTAAGAGATTGATTTTTAAGCTGTATTTTAACTGTTAGCCACTCTATAATTAACTAAAAAAGATTATTAATAAAGATATATAATATATTATTTTGTTATGGGATATATCCCAGAACTATTCAACTCAGCTAGTCTGTCTTAGTAGACTAATAATCTACTGATTTATATATATATATAGAATTATTAGATTTCTGAGAATTTTCTTTAAAATATTAATTATTTTTTTATATATACAGACTTGATTTTTTATAGCTTATAAATTCTATTTCTAATATTAGAATTTAGAAATAATTCTTAAAAAATATTATATTTTAGTAATTAGTTATATATAAATTCAAATAGATTAATTAAAATATTATAGCTTAATAATTAACTATAAAATTAAAATATTAATAATTTATAAAATAATATTATAAATTAATAATTAATTATATATAAAAAAATAATAGAAGATCTGATATAAATATAATATTTTATTAATTTAATATATAGATTAGAGAAAGCAGAATAATAAATAATAAAATAATAAACTTTTATTATAAAATATAAAAATAGAATAAATAAAAATAACAATTTAATTAATAAATTAATAAATTATAAAAAATTATAAATATTTAAATAATAAAAGAATTTATTATATTAATAAAAAATATTTTTAAAACTTTTATAAATAATTATTTAATTATATAATTAAGACTTCTTTATTTAAAAATTAAAATCTTTAATAAAATTAATAAATAAGACTTTCTTATCTTTAAAATATATTTATATTTGAAGTCTATAATAAATATAGATATATATTGTAATAATACTATTAAGATAATTTATATATTTATATATTTAAAAAATAATATAATAAAAAGAATCCTATTCTAATATGAAAGTTTAGATAATAAAACTATTTATATTAATATTATTACTAAATTAAATAAGATTTATAAAAATTGAAATTAAAAAATAAGAATATTAAATAAGCTATACTTAGAGTGGCTTAACCTGATTATTATATCTTAATCTTAATCTGACCATAATCTGACAGTTAGATTAAGATATAAAGAATTTTTAATTATATAATTAAGATTAGATTAAGATATAATTATTATTATAATTATTTATATTTATTAATTAGAAAGATTAGATATAAAAGATAAATTAATAATTATAGATTAATTTATAATATATATATTTTTTCTATATAGATAATATATAAAATATAATATATATTTAATTATAATATAAATATAATAATATTTTTTAGATATAGTCTATTGTTTAATCTACTTAATCAATTATTTTAAAAAATATATTATATTTTAAAAAAGAGTTTTATAAAATCTAGTATAAAAAAATAAGAAAAAATATAAAATATTTATTTTTTATATTATTTAGAATAATAATTATAATAATATAAAATATTTATTTTTTATATTATTTAGAATAATAATTATAATAATATAAAAATTATAAAGACTGGACTTTTATCTTTATTTAAATATATATAATAATTAAAAACTTAAATAAAATTAATTCTTTTAATTTTAATAATAATCTATTTTTTAGATTATTTTTAAGATTATTTATATTTTTATTTTTATTAATATAAAAGATAATAATTATCTTATTTTTCTTTTATTTTTTAGATATAAAAATAATTAAATCTAGATTAAAATTATTAAATATATTTTAATATTTCTTACTTATAATAAAATAATTAATATATATTTAAAATATAATTATTTTAATTATATTAGAATAAAAACAGCTCCGGTGATAGTAGCAGATATTTTAAGAATTATTAAAAAAATATTTAATATTAATATTATTAATTATAATTAAGAGAAAATCTTCAATTATCTAATAAAAAATAAAAAACTAATTATAGCAAGACTTTTAATAAATAAGAATATTAATATATTTTATAATATCTAAAATTATATTAATTTAATTAAAGATATCTTAAGAAATTATATATTTTTAATATTTAAATATATTTTAAGCTTTTTATATATCTTAACTGCGGATAAGAGTCTCTAATATTTAAAAATATTATAAAAGATTTTAGTCAGATCTAATAATAATTTAAAGATTCTTAATAATATATTAATTATTAAATTTTAACTATAATAAAAAAAGAATATCTTCTTAAAAATAATTTAATATTTATAATATTAATTAATATTATTATTTAGCTATATATTTTTTTTAAACTTCTTAGACTTTAATATTAGATTTAAAATAATTATAATTATATAAATATAGTCTTTTATCTAATAAATATAATAATAATATTTTTAAAATTTTTAATATATATTATATAAATTCTTAAGAATTCTTTTTTTTAGAATATCTGCTTTCTTTTTATTCTGTTAATTAAATAATTTAAATAATTAAAAAAACTATTATAAATATTATAGATTTTATAAATAATAGACTTATTATTTTTAGAAAGATAGAAAAAAATAAAATATATAAAAGCTTAAAAAAATATTTTATTTATTTTTATTTAATTATAATAAAATAAAAATAATTAATATTATTATATTTATAGTACTGAATAAAACTTTTAATTATTTAATAAAAATTAAATATTTAATAAATTATAAGATAGATTAAATTTTAATAGATTTTATAATTAAAAAGTAATAATAAATTAAATCAGATTTAAATTATTAAATAAATAAAAAATTTTTATAATATTAAAAACTTATATTTATAAATTATATAATCTTTTAAATCTATAATTAAAAATTAATATAATAAACTAACTAATAGAAGATTTTTAGAAGCTTTTTATAAAAAAAGATTTTATATTAGTTTTTTATAGACAGCTTCTAGAATATATCTTTTTAAAAATTCTTAAAATATTAAAAAAGACTTTAAAACTTTTATTATTATTTATAATATTCTCAGAATATAGTCTTATAAGAATAAAGTCTATCTTCTTCTAGATATATCAGAGTATATATATAGGATTCTAGAGATTCACAGATAATTACAGATAATATTAGTCTTTTGACTAAGTAACAATAACTCTTCTAGATTGTAGTCTTACAAATTTTAAATTATCAAAAATTAGCTTAGTATAAAAAAGTATATAGTCTATAGATAAATCTTTTCTTTAATGAAATAAATAACTATACAGAAACTTTAGAGAAGAAGAGAAATAGATATTTATTCTTATTATAAAAAAATAAGAATATCTGATTAGAGAATATAATTAAAATCTTTTTATTTAATTAACTATGTAAGCCGCACTTGTGATTTAAAAAAGGATTAATCTAAGAAGATCTTAGATAATTATAAGAATTATTAAAAAAAAATAGTCTTTATATAAAATTATAAATAGTAATATTTAAATAGAACAAATAGTTTAAATTAAAATTATTTTAATAATTAAAATTAATAAGAAGAAAATTATTAATTATATTATTTTTATATAACTAAATATTAAAATATATATTAAATCTAATATTTATATATATATAATAAATTACCTGCTCAAGTATGATATAATTTAGATTTATCTTAATTAAAAAGATATAATAAAAGAATTAAATTAAGCTAAAACTATACTTATTTTTAAATAATTTAATTAAGATTAAAAATAATAATAATAATATAATTCTCTCTAAGCAAGATATTAGCTATTATATTCTAAATCTAAATCAAAAAAAAGAATTTTAAGAATAGATATAAAAATATTTACTATATTATTTGAAAATATTAAGAACATTCTATATAAAAAGTTAAAACTAAATTTTAAAAATATATTTTCTCTATATTATTAATAGTCTTAAACTCTTTGAATTAAAAAATACTAAAGCTCTTTCTCTGTTCTATAATTTAAAAATTAATTATAATATTAAATTAAAATAAAAAATAGTGAGAGTGGCTAACAGCTAGAGTAGGTTAATAATAACAGTTAAGAAATTTAAATAGTTAAAATATTTTATAAAAATTAAAATAAATATATAATTATTATTTAAATAATAAGTATAATCTAAACTAGATAATTATATAATTAATTTTTAAATTATATAATATATATATATATTATTATAAATTACTTAATACTTAAAAATTATTATATAAAATAAACTATAAATTAATTAATTATATATTAAATATAATCTAGCTGTATTTGCTAATATTTAAAATATAATATATAAATAAATATAAGATATTCTTTTTAATTTAATTTTAAAACTTGTATTTTATAATTTATTTAGATCTAAATATACTTTTTAAGAGATTGGTTTTTAATCTGTATTTTAACTGTTAGCCACTTTAAAAATAGTAAGACTCTTTAATTATTCTAAAAATTATTTTATAATATATTAAATTATAAATTATAATAATTTATAAAATAATCAGAGTTATAAAATATAAAAAATATATTTTAATTTATAAGATTTATAAACTAATATTAATAATTTATTTAAAAATATTTATAAATAGTAATCTTATTCACAGATCTTATTAAAGAATTTATAAAAAGAAATTTATAAAAAAAAATTTAATATAAAATCTTTTATAGCTAATACTTATAAAAGCTTTACATAACTAAAGATAATATGTATAAAAAATATTATAATTATTTATTTTTAAGAAAAAAATAATATATATTAAAATAGATATATTTAATTTTATAATTAACAATATCTTATTATAAAAAAATATAGATAGTTAATAAATTTTAATTATATTTTATTTATAAAAAAAATTACAGTAGAAAGAAATTTTAAAATCTAGAATTAAAAATTATTTATAATAATAAATAGAGTGGCTTAACCTGACTGTTATATCTTAACCTTAACCTGGCCATAACCTGGCGGTCAGATTAAGATATAAAAAATTTTTAACTGTACGGTTAAGATTAGATTAAGATATAATTATCACTATAATTATTTATATCTACCGATCAGAAAGATCAGATATAGCAGATAGATTAATAACCGCAGATTAATTTATAATATATATATTCTTCTTATATAAATAATATACAAAGTATAATATATATTTAATTATAGTATAGATATAGTAATATTCTTTAGATATAGCCTACTGCTTGATCTGCTTAATTAATTATCTTAAAAGATATATTATACTCTGGAAAAGACTTTTACAGAATCTAGTATAGAAGAAATAAGAAAAGATATAAAATATTTATTTTTTAAACTATTCAGAATAATAATTATAATAACATAGAAATTATAAAGACCGGATCTCTATCTTTATCTGAGTATATATAATAGTCAAAGACTTAGATAAGACTAGTTCTCTTAATTCTGATAATAATTTATTCTCTAAATTATCTTCAAGATTATTTATATTTTTATTTTTATTAATATAAAAAATAGTAATTATCTTATTCTTCTCTTGCTTCTTAAGTATAAAAATAATTAAATCTGGATTAAGATTATCAAGCATATCCTGATATTTCTTACTTATAGTAAAACAATCAATATATATTTAAAGTATAATTATTTTAATTATATCAGGATTAAAACAGCTCCGGCGATAGTAGCAGATATCTTAAGAATTATTAAAAAGATATTTAATACTAATACTATTAATTATAATCAAGAGAAAATCTCTAGCTATCTAATAGAGAATAGAAAACTAATTATAACAGAACTTTTAATAAACAAGAATATCAGTATATTTTATAATACCTGAAATTATATTAATTTGATTAAAGATATCTTAAGAAGCTATATATCTTTAATATCTAGATATATCTTAAGTTCTTCGTATATTTTAATAAGAGCTGGATATAGAACAATCTTCTAATTCTTCACAATATATATAATCTTAAGATTTAAGAAAGAAAAAAAGATCTGACTTAAGAAGTTTATCTTAGTTTAAGTATTATTATAATTTATAAAGATCTGAGAAACAAAAGAAAAAGACTTGATAATATTCTCTGAAAATAAATTAAATAATTATAATTAACTTATAATTCTAAAGCTGTTCTATAAATAATAAATATAAAAAAATAAAAATAGAAAACTCTGCAAAGATAGTTTATTTTATTTTAAAATATAATTTCATATAAATATAATCTATTATATTTTAATATACAGCTAAGACGCCCGCTGTATCTTATTTATTTTAATAGATCTAATAATCAGAAATTTATATCTAAAGTCCAGAATTATAAAATAATTTCTTCTCTTAAACAGAGCTGCTTAAGATATAATAAACTAGGATAGAAAGTAGATATTTATAAAAAAGATCTATAAAAGACTTTTATAAAATCTTTTATAAAAGCTGTAGTATTATAATATAGATCTAGTATATTCTATTTATCTATTCTATCTGTTTAATCTATTTAATTTATTTAATCTATTTAATCTATTTAATCTGCTCTATCCTAATAATCCGACTGTCCGCAATCTTCTTAACTGCCTGCCAGTTTCTAATTCTATTAATAGCTCTTCGAGCTATATCTTGTCTATAAATCTAAGAATAGCCTGACCCAGAAAAAATAGTAGAATAAAAGCAGTATATTTATTTCTAGTATTTTAATTAGTAATTAATATATAATTTTTCTAGTATTCTATAATATAATTAAGATATACAGCTAAAACAAAGTAATAATTATATATCTTTATATATATTTCTCGCTGTAAGAACAATAATTTTATAAAAAGCTGAATTTTATTAACATAACTAGGATTTTCTTATTATTTCTGATAAATAATAATAAAGAAGATACTAATTTTTTTCTTAGTTATATTTTTTTAATCTAAAAAGCTTCTTTTTATATACTTTTAGACAACGGTGAAGATGGCCAGATTAATAATTATTTAATCTGGATATATCTTAACCATGCTAGAGCTTAAAAAAATATAACAAGTAGATCTTAGCGCCAAGAATAATTAAGATAATTAACCGCCCGGTTTTTAGCTATACCGCGGTCAGGTATAAAAATTTCCTTAACCTGATTATAATCTGGCGGTTAGATATAAAAATTCCAATTAACCTGACCTGACCTGGCCGTTAGCCACTCTAATAATAAAATTATTTAAAAAATAATATTACTAACTAAAAAGAGTAGATCTTATAATTAAAATATTTATTAATTATAAGAATCTTAAGTATTTTATAACAAGTCTAGAGCTATTATAAAGATAAATATAATAAATATAGAAATTTATAATATTTTAATTTTATTTTATCTATTATTTAAATATATAGAATCCTGCAGATATACTTCTATAATATTTAGATTATAAAAAGAAATTATTAAAAATCATAAAAAACTAGATAAACTAGTTTTATAATAATTATTTAGTTTATTTAGATTAAAAAAGCTAAAAGATATAGAGATAAAAGTTTTATTTATAAATATTAAATAAAATCTTACTCACAGATATATTTTAAATATATAAAAGATTATAAAAAAATAATAATAAATAATATTATTATTATAAAGAAATTATATTATAAAAATATTTTTATAAAGATACTAGCTGCAGTATTTATAATATTAATAAAGAATTAATAAATATAAAAAATTTTAAATTATAAAAAAAAGAAAGTAAATAAGAGAAAAATAATATTTTTAATTTTAGATTTTTTAATTATAGCTGTAACAATCAGAAAAAATATATTTAATATATAAAAAAATAAAATAAAAAACATTTAATAAAAATAATATAAAAAAATATCATAATATTTAAGAAGCTATATTTAAAGAAATTAAAAAAATTAAAGAATTATTATTTATATAAGAAATAAATTTTTTATATAACAGAACTGATATATAAATTAGAAAATTCTAAAATTATTTACAAATAAAATACATATATATAAAATAAAAAAAGAAATATTATTACAAAATTCTTATATAAATTCTTTAAATCTTAAAAACTTAATAATATCTATATAAATATTTTATTTAATATACTGTAATTAAATAAATAAATAATTAAGATAAAAAAGAATTACTATATAAGAAGAAATAAAAAAATATAATTTAAATATCTTTATTTTTTTTATTTATTTTTATTCATTTCTTCTGCATCAATAGTTAATCATTGGATTAGCTTAATTCAATTATTCCCCTAACAATTTATTTCTTACAGTTCTTACAAAGATAATAGCTTATAAAACTAGTCTCAGAATTATTAATCACTGAGTACTATAGAATATATAAGTATATAATATAAAAATATAATTAATTTATAATAATCTATTTATCTATATAAATAATAAAACAAAATAACAAATTAGAAATATTCTAATTATATAATATAACTTTATCTTCAAATATATATTAATACAAATATAATTTATTATATCTATATATATTAGAGTTATATAATAATAGTAAGTTTTTATTAAAGATATCTTTTAATCTTATTTATAAATAAGATTTTATAGTATCTAATAATTATTATATAAAATAGTTTTATAAAAGCTGTCTATAAATCTAGAATTATTTATAAAAGACTTTTATAAATAGCTTCTACAAAATTCTTTAAAAGCTTTTTATAAATAATTTTTAATTTTTATTATAAATTTCTTTTATAATAGAATTTATAAATGTTTTTTATAGATCTTTCTAGAATACTATTTAAATTTCTTTTATTATTTTTAGAAAGTACAGATTTCTAGATAAATTAAATAAACAGAATAATATAAAATATTATAATTAAATAATATAAATAATTTACAGTATCTAGATTTATAATAAACTTTTAAAAGATTATTTAAGTCTATAAAATAAATAATAAGTCTGGATTTTATTATATAAAAAAATTTATTAAGAGATTTACTAATCTTAGAGAATTATTTAAAAAATATTAATAATTTATAAATAATATATAGCTAAAACAGAGCTGTAAATATATATATTTATTATTATTTTATATTATAAAACAGCTTTTTATTAAAAGATTAATTTCTGTTATTATTTAAGATAATCTTAAGTTAATTAAATTAATATAAAATAAAATATACTGTTTTCTGTTTTCTAATTATTTTTAAAATTAAGAAGATTTATCTTATATAAATTATTAATAAAGATTTAAAGAATTAGAATAGACAGAGATTAATCTGAATATATTTTATTTAAATTAAGATCTAAAAAAATATAACAAATAGATTTTAATATTAAGAAAAATAAAAGTAATTAATTATTTTATATAAAATAGCTGTTCAGTGATTAGATATAAGATAATCTTATATCTAATTATTAATCTGACAGCAGATATAAATCTTTCTATTAATCTATTCTACCCTGGCTATTAGCCACTCTAATAATATATATCTAAAAATAATAATTAAAAATTTTAATTAAAAAAGATAACTTTTATTTTCTTTATTTTTTTATAATTAAAATCTTAAAAGTCTATATAAATCTGTTTAAGAAATTAAATAATATATAAAATAAATATATAGCTTTATCTTTTAATCTGCTTAATAAATATATAAATTTTATATTTATTTTTAAACCATTTATTTCTTTTTTTAAACTATAAATTCTTTATATTTAAATAAATTAGATATAGAGTGGCTAACAGTTAAAATACAGGTTAAAATCAATCTCTTAAACAATATATTTAAATCTAAAATAATTATAAAATATAAGTTTTAAAATTAAATTTAAAAGAATATCTAATATTTATTTATAAATTATATTTTAAGTATTATATAATACAGCTAGACTATATTTAATATATAACTAGTTAATGCTAGACTTATTTTATATAATAATTTTTAACTGTTAGATATTATACAGTAATATTAATATATTATATAATTTAGAAATCAATTATAAAATTATCTAGTTTAGATTATATTTATTATTTAAATAATTATTATATACTTATTTTAATGCTTATAAAATACTTTAACTATTATCTAAATCTTATAATTATTATCATTAACCTACCCTGGCTGTTAGCCACTCTAAATTTAGATATTTGTTAAAATAATATTTACTAGAATATTCTAAATATTAATATATTAAATTTTATTTTTCTTCTTTAATTATAATCTATATTTTCAAAAATTATTAAATATATACAATATTTAATTTTTTATAAATTAATTAATAAAATTATAAGACATTTTCTTATATTAAAATAAATTATTCTTTCTATTTTTTTTTTATAATTCTTTTATTTTCTTTTTAAAGCTGATAATCTTATTTAAATTCTTATATTTTATATTTGTCTATACAGAATATTTTTAAAAAGAGAAGATTATTTATTAAATTTAAAATATATATAATATTTTCTAGTCTTATTATAAAATTATTTAATAACTTAAATTTAATTATTCTATAATTTTAATTAATAATATATTATTATTAATTACTGTAAGTATTTTTTTATATAAAAATTAAAAAAGAAATAAAAATAATATTTTATAATATAATAGGTTATTTTATTATCTAAATATTATTAATTAGATTTAATATAGTTACTAAGTTCTATATTAATATTCTTTATAAATCTTAATTTAATATTAGTATTATTAGAGATAATATAGATTTATGTAATATAATAATATATTTATCTAGATAATAACCTTTTTAATAAATTATTTTATTAAAGTTTTTATTATTATAATTTTAATTTAATCTATTATTAAATTAGTAATTAATAAAGATTTTCTTATAATTAATCATTATTTTTTGTTTAGTTTTTTTATTAAATTTATCTTCAGAGTCTTAAGAGTTAAGATTCTAATTTTTTTAAATAATAACCTTTTATTATATAATTCTATTTTTAGAATAAGAAGAGATTATATTTTTTTATTAAATTATATTTTTTTAAATCTCTTCTTATTATTGAAAAACTTTGTTAGATTTTTATAATTATTCATCTGATTTATAATATATCTCTAAATTAAGAATATATTCAAATTTATTAATATATTTTTAAAACTTAAATATTTATCTAATAGACTATTTAAATATTATATAATTATTAGATTTTTAATATTTATTATATTTTCTTTTTAGATATTTATTAATTACTAAAAAAGATTATTAATTTTATGAAATATTTTTTTTAATATTATTAAAACTTTTCTTTAATTAGCTAGTTTTATCAGCTGCTGTAATTTTAAAAATTCAAATAATTTTATATAAACTTTCAACAGATATTTTTAAGTCTTTTAATATATTTAAAATTTTAAATTAATAAAATTATAATCTTTATTTAGGTTTATTTATATAATTATAAATATTTTTATATCAATTTCTTATTAATTAAAACTAGATTTAATAAACTCTGTTGAGATCTTTTTTAAAATCTAATTATATTTTTTTATAATTTATTATATATATTATATTTTTAATTAAAGTAATATTAAATAGAATTAATAATAAGTATTTTCTTAGTTAATTTATTAATCTTAAATTTATTTATTTTAATATCAAAATTTTAAACTAATTTCTTTATTACTAGCTTTAAGTTTTTAGGTAGAATATTTTAATAATTTAAAATTATTTAGTAAAATATATCAATTAATAATATATATAATTTATTTAAGAATTAGATATAGGAATAAAGAAGATTAAGTAATCTCAATAAATGATTAAGCTAATATAAATCTTATAAAATATAGATTTTAAAATTGAATAAATTAATAAGTCTAGATTTATAATTAATAAAATAAATTCTTAGAGATAGAAAAACTTTTAGATATCTTACTTATATATAATCTAAAATATAAAAATCAAATATTAATTAAAAATAAAAAATAATATTTATTAGAGTTATAATATTAATAATATAAATATTTAAGAATTTTTATTAATAATTATTAATAGATTCTTTTAAGAATTTTTTAGAATATATGTTTATTTAGCTAGAGATAGAATAATCATATTTTATCTGTAAATCTAGCTGCATTATATCATATGCATGTGTGAGTCAACATCAAGATTAGATAAGTACATAAAAACATGCTGGGCATACAGCTCTGGCAGACTCAGAAAAAGTTGCAGCAGACTCAGGCTGGAACTGGAGAAATAGCTTTAATAAATTTAGAAGATAATAATAGAATCTTCTAAGTCTTATAAAGATTTTAAGTTTTTTAAAATTTAATTATATAATTTTTTTAAATTTATTAAAGTTTTATTATATAATTTTTTTAAATTTATTAAAATTTTACTATATAATTTTTCTGATTTTTATAAAACTATATTATTTAATTTATTTTTTTTATTAATAATATATCTTCTATATATAAAAATATCTTAATTTTTATTTTAATCTAGTTTAAACTAATTATATTTTTATTTTAATTATATATATTATTATAGCTAATCCAAAAATTATTATTAATATTATTTAATTTATAAATAATATATTTATAAATTAGATACTTTTTAAATCTATTAATATTATTATTATTTTATTTTTTTTAATTTAATATTATATTTTAAAATTTTATATTTTTTATTAAAGGTTTAAATATTAATATTTTTAAAAATAATCATTTAGATAATACTTTTATTTAATTAAAAATAATTCTAAATCTAAAAATAATTTATTATTATTTTACTTTTTTATTTTTTTATTTTTTTATTTTTTTATCTTTTTATTAATAAATTTAATATTTAATATAGAGATTATAATTTATATAAATAATGAATTTAAGATTAAAATTAATAAAATTTATAATTATTTTTTATTCTCTGATTATTCTAAAATTAAAAATAATAATATAAATATTATTTATTTTATATATTATTAAAATCTAATTCTAATCTTAGCTAAATTTATAACAGAGAAAAAAATTAATATAATTTTTATTTAAGAAAATATTTAAGATAAGTTTATTTTAAGTTTAAATTCAATATAAACTTATAATCTTTATAATTTAGATTTAATATAATTTAAAATCTTTTAAAAATATATATAAGATATCTTTTTATTTTTATAATATATTAATAAATTAAAGATTAACTTAGATTATAATTTAATTTAAGATTAATTTTATAAATATACAGAGATTAAATAATACTAGTATTATAATTTAAATATTTTTTTTATTTTATATCTTAAAATAAGATTATAATTAATACTTTATAAACTTTATAATAATATTAATTTTTATTATAATTATATGATTTAGTTAATTCTGATTAAATACTTAAAAAAATATTAAAAAATAAGTTTATTATTTTTTTATATTATAATTAATTAATATTTTAGATTTTTTAATATAATATTTTTATTATAAAAAGAAAATCTATATATTTTTTATAATTAAAAAACCTATTTCTGTTATTATTTATAGATATTTAAAAAAGAATTAATATATTAATTAATAATTTTTTATTTTTAATATTTAATAATTATTATAAAGTTTTTTTAATTATTTAAAAAATTTAAATTAAGAATCATAATATATAGCTATAATTATTAAAAGATAAAATATATAAATTAATATTTATTATTTTAAATTATTAGCAGTAAATACTATATATATATTATTTAAAATATATTATTAAATTAATTAATAAATATCTAGATATAAATTTTATAATAAATATAATTTTATTTTTATTTAAGTTTTATTTAAATTAATATAAATTAGAATATATATACTTATAGAATCTTTAATAAATTTTTTAAATTGAGTATTATTTAAAAATTAAAATATAATTTATTTATATCTCTAAATTAGAATTAATATTTATTTATAATTTTAATAATTTAATTCTGATATTTATATATATTATTCTTTTTATTTTAATTATTAATCTAGATTATAAAGAAGATTAAGTTAATTTTAAAAATTATAAATATTTTAGACTTAACTTTAAATATATTTAATCTTTATATAAACTTATTATAAATATATATTAATTCTAAATTTAGAAACGTTTCTTATATTATTAAAATATATTTAATTAATAAATTTTTTTAAATTAAGTTCTTTAAAAAGATTTTATTAAAATCTTAATATTAAAGACTATATAACTGCTTTAATTAAAAAAAAAGATTATTTTTATTATTTTAATAAAACTAATAGTATTAATATATTTAAATATATCTATTAAGATTATATCTAATAATTTTAGAGATATTATAAGAATAAAATTATAATAAAAAGAAAACATTAGATTAATAAATTTAAGATATTTATTTTTTTAATAAATTATAATAATATTATTTTCATTATTTTTTATTTTTATTTAATTAAATATTATATTAATACATATAAATTTTAATATTTATATTTTTATTTAATTAAATATTATATTAATATATATAAATTTTAATATTTATATTTTTATTTTTATTAATTTAAAAATATAAAAAGTATATTATATAATATTTTAGTAATTATTTTAAATTATTAATAATATTTTCTGCTAGAATATATTCTTTTTATATATTTATTAATCTAAGAGAAATATTTATATTATTATAATAAATATATATCTTAAACAGATATTTAATATATTATTTTTTAAGTTTAAATTAAATTCAAATTTTATTAAAATTATAATTTAATTATTTTCAGAATTTAATAATTCTTTTTATAAATTTAATTTAATTTATAAATAATTAAAATACTTATTATATATTCTAAAGTTCTGCAGAGTATATATATGATAAAACTTTTAAAAAGAAATTAAAAATTATATTATTTTAAAAATTTAATATTAAATATAAAATATTATTTTTAAAAATAAAGCTTTTAGAATTATAGATATAATATATATTATTTATTTTAAGAAAAAGCTTTATTCTTAACTTTAGTATAAAAAAGATTATAGATTCTTAATAAACTTTATTTTAATTAATTTAAGATATTTTATTAATAATAAAATATAATTTATAATTATATAGATATTTCTGGAAATAATTATATTCTAAATTAAAAAGAATTTTTAATAAAAAATATTCTTAAGTAAATTTAATCTAGATTTAAATTAAGTTTAAAGTAAGATAAAATATTTATTATATTAATAATAAATTAGATTAAAAAAATATTCAAAAAAGATTTAAGTCAAGTAAAGAATATAAATTAATACTAATATTAATTTAATATAAAAAATAAGAATAATATATTTTAAATTATAAAGAATATTAAACAGATTAATAAATTAAAATATTATTTCTTTTTATAATAAGCTAAAAATTATTAGATAAAATTCCAAAAAAATAATTAATTATTAAAAGAAATATTCTTAAGCTTTATAAGATTCTCAGAATTTTTATAATATATTTTCTTTAGATAATAAAAAAATTTAAAATAATAAGAAATTAATTATTAAATCTTTTATAGCTAGACTAATAAATAGATCTAATATTAAGATTATTTTAAGATTTTTAACTATTTAATCTATATTAAGAATAAGCTTAAGAAATATTATAACAACTTAGAATTTAGATTTAAATTTATAAAAACAGTAGTATATATATATATTAAAATAGAAATAAGATAAATTAAAAAAAAAAAAACTATTACTATAAAATAATTAAATTAAAAAATAAAAAATCTTAAAAAAAAGATTACTGTTATAAAAAATAATTTAATATTTTAATTTAAATTAAGTTTAATTTTTGTTTAAATTTTATAAATATTCAGTTCTAGAATAAAATATATATTTCTTTTTATTTATATTTTATTATAATATTTACTTTACTTTTTATATTATTTTAATTTTTAATAATTTAATATATAATCTATAGTTAATTTTTATTAGAGATGAAATTTATAAATTATAAAGAACTAAGTTTATAAATATAAAAAAAATAATTAGTATTAAAAAGAAAATTCAAAGTTTTAATTATTTTATATATATAAATAATTTAGTAAATATTTATTCTTAATTTAATAAAATAGATTATTATAAAATAGATCTAATTATTAAAAATAAATGTATAATAATATTTTTTATTAAACTAAAAGATTTATATAAATTAATTAAATATCAATTAACTAGTTATTATATTTTATTAAAAAAAATATAATTTTAATCTAAAAATATATAAAGATTTTCTTTTATTAGAGACTAGAATTACTTTAATATAAATTATATATTAAAAACTATAAATTTTATTAAAATAAGATTTATAATACTTAATTATTTTCTTGTAATTATATTATTTTTGAAAAGATTCAAATATATCATTAGAAATACTTAGTT